>NW_005871310.1:500537-502970 GCF_000147115.1 Myotis lucifugus | reverse complement strand
AGATACAAACCCCTCTCATATAACTTAGAATCTAGCAAGGGAGAGACTTTAACCAATAACAAAACTGTACTTAAAATTGCTTAAAAGAAATGTGACATTAAAAACGGAAAACAGGCAGGCTCAGGGATCGGGAAAAGCCTCCCTGGAAATGGAAGTGATACTTATGCTGAGGATTTAGGATACATTAAGAATGGGACTGATAAAAAGAGAAGAGCATTGCAGACAGAATGTGCAACAGCCAAAGGGCCAAAAGAGAGCTTGGGCCCTTCAAGGAAGAAGTCAGTATGGTTGGAGAAGAAAAAAAAAGGAAGAGAGGTATAAGATAAGGTTAGAAACAGCAGAAGCTAAATTATGTGGGGCCTATAGAACATGCAAAGAATTTTGCACCTAATTCTAAGAGCAAACAGATACAATTAAAGGCTTTCACGAAGGGAAATGACATGATCAGAGATGTGCATTCGGAAGCTCATTTGGGTTACTGTCTAAAAAGAAAGGCCTAAGGAGGGCCAGGAATAAATGTGGAAATGACACTAGGAACTTCTTTCAATAGCCTGTGGATTACTAAAATGATAGCCTGGACTAGGATGGTGGGAGTGGAAACAGAGAACATTAAATGGATTCAAAATTCTGTTAGTAGGTACATTCAACAGCTCTTGGTATTGACTGGATGTGGGGATACAGGAAAGGAAGGGATAAAGAATGACTCAAGTCTCTAGCAACAGCACTTCTCACATCCTAGCCTCCAGCCATACTGAACTACTTGCAGTTCCCTAAGCCGTCGTGGACTCTTTCAAGCCTCAGAGTGGAAATGCCCTTACATCATCCTTCCCTAACCATGCCCAGATTAGGTGCTCTAACTAACCATGCCCAGATTAGGTGCTCTAATTACATGCTCCTGCAGCTTCTCACACTTGCCTGTATCATAGCACTTGGCACACTGCATTATAATCATACTAGAGGCCTGTTGAACGAAATTCGTGTGAGGAGGAGGGGGAAGGGTGTCCCTCAGCCTGGCCTGTGCCCTCTCACAGTCCCTCAGGGGATGTCCGCCTGCTGGCGAGGAATCTCTCACCCTCTTTCAGGTTAAACCCTTCACTTGTGCTCTGAACCCTACTTCCTTCCCATCCTCTGCAAGGACCTCTCCCTACCATCTATTTCCTTTCTTTCTGAGATCTTTAATCTATTTGTCATTGTTTTCTCCTCAAGCAACTGAATCAACTCTCATCTATAAAAAGGTATCTTTGCCTGACCAGCATGGCTCAGTGGTTGGGTGTCAACTTATAAACCAGGAGGTCACAGTTCGATTCCTGGTTTCAGACTCGATCCCCAGTGGGTGGTGTGCAGTAGGCAGCTAATCAATGATTCTCATCATTGATGTTTTTATCTCTCTCCCTCTCCCTTCCTCTTTCTGGGATCGAAAAAGCTTTTTTTTTTAAAAGATACTTTCAAATATCTTTATCTCTGACCTAGACTACTCTCCTTAGCTTCAGACATCTGTTAGCCTCTAAAACTCTCTACTTCAATGTCCTACAGAAATTCCAACATGCCCAAAACTAAACTTAGGCTCTTTCTCCTAAAACCAACTTTATTCCCTGTCTCAGAGAAAGGACCATCATCCACCCAGTTTCTAAGCCAGAACATCAGGTGCTACTTTTATTTTATTTTAAGTTTTTTTAAATTGATTTTTAGAGAGAGGGGAAGGGAGAGGGATAGAGAAATAGAAACATTGATGAGAGAGAAACATCATCCATCGGCTGTCTTCTGCACACCCCCTACTGGAGACTGAGCCCGCAACCCCGGCATGTGCCCCACCAGGAATCAAACCAGTGACCTCTTGGTTCTTGGGTCAATGCTCAACCACTGAGCCACACCAACTGGGCCAGGTGCTACTTTTAACTCCCTCTTCTCCCCTAGCTTCTCATGTCATTCAGCTAATAAAGACCAGTGCTCACCTTTGGATTCTACCTCCTTAATATACCTCATATCTACTCACATCTCCCCATCTCCAATGCCATTTCCTGGTTCAGATCCTTTCCACATGTTGGATTATTATAGCATCCTCCTACTATTCTTATTTCTAATCTTACTCTTCAACAAATTTTCACAAGCAACCAGAGTTATATTTCTAAAATACGTATCTGACATGTTATTTCCCTACTTAAAGCATTCAATAGCTAGCTCTCTACTACCTTTAGGATAAAGGTCAAATATTTACTGCATGATCCTTCAAGATCTGGTCCCAGCTTACGCCACCACCCACTCTACTATGAATTTTATTCTCGAGGCACAATGAACTACTATGCTCTCTCCCCCTTACTTCACCAAAATCCCATACAGAATCCTAAAGCATCATAATGATGGCTTAAACCCAAAGCAGCAAAAATCTATCCTATACTAGTAATATTCATTAAAATAATTACTTTTACTAAATTC
>NW_005871310.1:482047-500326 GCF_000147115.1 Myotis lucifugus | reverse complement strand
AGCTCATCTTGCTGATTATATCCCTCCAGGAACTTACATCATTGGGGCTCAGGCTGCCCAGCCCATTCTCCTGCTCAGAATCCTTCCCAGACTCAGTGCCCTGAGAGGACCGGGGATTGGATGGATGAATCCAGATCTCCAGGCGAGTAGTGTCATCTCCAACATGCCGGAAAGTAGATTTCTTTCCTTTCCGCCACTGGTCAGGGTTCAGTTCCGATTCCTCGTGTTGTTTTTTTTCCATCTGTTCTGCCTATACAGCATACAAACATACAAGCTCAGACTCTTCTGGGATTCAGTTAATAAAGACATGTGCTCACCTCATCTGAGTATGTTGACCAAGAACGATAAAAAGTAAAAATTTTGCCATAATTCCAAAATAGCACAGCTTTAAAAAAAAGGGGGGGGGGGGCAGAGTATCATCTGCTTTGTCACATAAAAGTTACTGACTCTATAAACTAGATGCTGTGGAACATGCACATTCAAGGACCCCTGAGAGTTCTTCTAAAGATGAGTTTGGTTCTGCACAGGGACTGACTCCCATCAGCACAGTCCCCTTGAGCAACTTTTTAGTCATTCCCTTAAGAACACAGAGGCACTAAGAGAAACATATTCTCCTAGGAAGGAATGATCCTGCCTGCATCCCCACTCACCTTTCGTTTGGTCTCTTCAAACAAGCTCATGAGACTCTCTTTGGCAGTCAGAATAGGGTTGCTGGCAGCTAAACTGCGCATATAGTAATACACAGCATCAAGCTTCCTCCTCTGTGGAAAGAGGCCAGAGACACTGAGTCAACCAAGTTCTTTTCTGAGTCCAGCCTAAATCACCTGAACCAAGAAACCCTAATATCTCACCCAAACTGTGCCCCAAGCTGTAATTCCAGTAAGCAAATGAGAATGTTATCCATGGAAGAAGCCATGGCAACTACATCAGAAAGATCTCTTCTTGCGCAATATCTTATATGCGGAGGTACTCTAAGAGCCAAGTACTCATAAGGGGGGGGAAATAAAGAGCTCATAAAATATAAAAGTCAATTATGTTTTGTTTTTTAAATAAAAAATGTTCAACTCACCTAATAATTTATTTATTGTTTTTTAAAAATTATTAATAATAATGGCAATATTGATTAAGGATAACTAAATATGAGGCAAGTGATCAGCACTTCATAGATATTATCTCAAAACCTAAGGATACTGCCACATATTATTATTCCCATTTTAGAAATGAGGAAATGGGAACTCTCCTCAAATACTGAAAAGAATTATCATATGACCTAGAAATTCCACTTCTGGATATATACCTAAAAGAATTGAAAGCAGGATCTTGAATAGGTATTTATACACTCATGTTCATAGCAGCATTATTCACAATGCCCAAAAGATTGAAGTGTCCATTGAGAGATGAATAAACAAAATGTGGTATATACATACAACTGAATATTATTTGGCCTTAAGGAGGAAATTCTAATACAAGCTATAACATGAATGAACCTTAAAGATATAATGCTAAGTGAAATAAATCAGTCACAAAAAGATCAATACTATATGATTCCACTTATATAAGGTACTGAGTGTGGACAAATTCATAGAAACAGAAAGTAGAAGAGTAGTTGCCAGTGGCTGGAAGGAAGGGAGAGTGGGGAGTAGCTGCTTCATGGGTATAGAGTTCCAGTTTTGTAAGATGAGGAGAGTTCTGAAAATCGTTTGAACAACAATGTGAGTGTACTTAATATTACTCAACAGTACACTTAAAAATGGGTAAGATGGCCCTGGTCAGTGGCTCAATGGTTAGAGCATCAGACCACACACCAAAAGGTCACGGGTTCGATTCCCAGTCAAGTGCACATACCTGGGTTGAAGGTTCGATCCCTGTCCCCAGTCGGGGTGCATGTGGGAGGCAACCAATTGATGTGTCTCTGTCACATCAATATTTTCTCTGTCTTCCCGCCCCTCTCCTTCCCTTCCACTCTCTTTCTTTAAAAAAAAAGACATATCAAGCCATAAAAATAAACCTAAATTCATATTGGTAAGTGAAAGAAGCCAATCTGAAAAGACAATATCCTGTATGGTTCCAATTATGTGGAATTCTGAAAAAGGCAAAACTAGAGAGACAGTAAAAATATCAGTGATTGTCAGAGGTTCAGGGGATGCAAGAGGGACAACAGGTGGAGGGTGGAGCACAGGCTATTTTTAGTGCAATGAAACTATTCTGTATGATACTATAATGGTAGATACATGTCACTATTCATTTATTTGTTCAAACCCACAGAAAGTACAGCAGTTAAAGTGAACCTTAATGTCAACTATGGACTTTAGTTAATAATAATGTATCAATACTGGCTCATCAATTATAACAAATATAGTACACTTATGTAAGATGTTAATAATAGGGAAAATTGAGGGGGAAGAGAACGTTGAGAGAATATATGGGAACTCTGTACTTTTTGCTCAATTTTTCTATAAAGTTAAACTGACCAAAAGAAATAAAAATAAAAGCTATTAAAGAAAAGAAAAAATCCCCAAGTTGGGGAAGGAGTAAAGTCACAATAAGATATTACTTCACACCGCCCAGCCAGCGTGGCTCACTGATTGAACATCAACCTATGAACCTGGTGGTCATGGTTAGGTTCCTGGAGGGTGTGCAGGAGGCAGATGATTGGTGATTCTCTCTCATCACTGATGTTTCTCTCTCTCTCTCTCTCTCTCTCTCTCTCTCTCTCTCTCTCTCTTTCTCTCTCTCCCTTCCTCTCTGAAATCAATTTTTTTAAAAAGATATTACTTCACACCTAACAGGGTGGTCATATTCAAAAAAAGAAAAGAAAAATAACAAATGCTGGCAAGATTGTGGAGAAATCAGAACCCTGGTACATTGCTGGTGAGAATGTAAAAGGGTACAGCTGCTATGAAAAACAGTTAAACATAGAATTACCATATGACCCAGCAATTCCATTCCTAGGTACAGACCCAAAAGAACAGAAAACAGATATTGAAACAAACACTTCACAAAAAAACACTTCACAATAGCTAAAAGGTGGAGACAATCAAAATGTCCAACTGATGAATGAATAGTAAAAACGTTGAATGAATAAAAGTGTGTTATATCCATACAATGGATATTATTCATCCATAAAAATTAAGTATTGATACGTTGCAACATGGTCAAAAACTTGATGATAAATGAAAGAAGCCAGATATAAAAGGTCATGTGCTGTATGATTCCACTTACATGAAACATCCAGAATAGGTAAATCCAGGGACAGAAAGCAGACTAGTCGTTGCCAGAGGCTGGGGCTTGGGAGGCATGGGGAGGAATGGATATGGAGTTTTCTTATATGGTAATGAAAATGTTTTGGAACTAGACAGAGTTAGTGATTGCACAATGCTGTTAATGTACTAAATGCCACTGGATTGACAAAAAATTATTTACAAATACCTGTAAATGATTTTATGTTATATTAATTTTACTGCAATTTTTAAAGCCATTGAGGAAAGATTATATTTTCTAATTAACAAGAAACATAGCAATTCATTCAATAATTACAAAGAAGAAAAACTAGAAAAGGAGACAAGAAATGAGAAAGACGGAAAAACAGAAGATAGATGAGAAAGGAGAAAAATAAAGCCACAAAGGGGCATGAAAAAAACACAGATCACAAAGAGAACAAGGCATGCTCTCACTTTTGGGAGATGCCTGAGCCTTTCCTGTGCCCCTTTGTCTGGAGGGGCGGGGGGGTGGGAAGGGGAGTGTTACCTTGCCTTGCCCTCTCCTAAGTTCGAGGGCCTTTCTTTTGCTTCAGTAACTTATACCCTGAACCTACGCAGCCTAGCTAGCTCAGTTCTACTACCTCTGAAACTTTCTAAATAAACTTTCTCTTATAATTTGAGTTCTTGGCTCTGAAATCTTTCTTTGCTCATCTCAAGAACCAAGGTCCAATTTCACCACCGGTAACACTTCCAAAGAAGTATCTATCTTCAGACCTTCCACCACTGCCTGGAAATGACCTCACTCAAATGAAGACAGAGTTCCTTGGACTGTGCTCAAGCCTCCCCATAAAAGCCCCGCTGAAAGAAAAAACAAAGAAATAAACAAACAAAAACAACAAAGAGAACAGGACGGAGGTAAAAAGTGAAGAGAGATTCGATCTATTCTGAAGGAAGTGTATCAGTAAACCACATTACTTAATCAATAATTTCAATCCATAATTATTAGGCATTTCTTTGAATCTTTTGTGAAATAAAGGGAAATAAAAATTACTAACTCAAACATTATTTGGGCAATGAATTTTACAGCATTAAGAAAACTCTCCCTGATAATGATCTTGTTAGCTGCTTCTTATACTAGAACCTTTGGTACCTACCATTGGTCCCCACCCTTTCTCCTTCCTTCAGCTTCCTCACTAGGAGCTCTGTCAGATCCCAAGGTTCTCTGTTATAGCCACACTTAGAAGAGTTTGGTAAGATCCAGAGAGGTATGATTTGGCATTTACTGTGTTTCTGCTAAGGAGACTCCTTAGATGAAAAGCTAAGAGGAATAAGGGAATGATCTAAAAAAAGGAAACAAGGATCTGAATACTTGGGGCTAGTTAAGGACTTTAAGAGGGAAAGGGAAAGGGAGCTTTATTTTCCTTCCAGAAATAAGTAACCTAGTTCAACGAGATAGGGAAGGGAAGCAAGGCAAGATTCAGAGCAGAAGCCTTGGTCAAAAACAGAGTGCTTTGGCTGGAGCATGAGCATTCCCCAGGGAACTTAATTGCAGTGAAAGTGGATGAAGTATAGAGCCCTGACAACTTATCTCTAAAAGTAACAGTAACAAAAGGAGCTTGAGGATGGAAGACATAAGGGAATATACTTTGTATTCTAGCTGAATAGATGAAATCTAGCTCCAGAAGCTGATGCTGTCAAAATCTGTATTTCTAAGATACTGCCTGCAAAATTCTTCCCCTCTCCACAGGATTTCTTACCGTATACACTGCCAGCAGAGCCAGCTGGTTATAGGGGCGCCCATTCTTGGGAGCAATGTGCTGGGCCTTCAGGTACCAACTGGAATAAAAAAAACAGTTTTAAAAATGCTAGTCCCATATCAACCCTTTCCCAATTCATCACATGATAGTCCTTACTACTTAAGACATAAGCTGGATTGTTAGATGTAACCCTGAAGTGGTAAAGTCTGACTAAAGAGACCAAAAAGGACACCTGAAGGACATCCGTATAGAAGCTCAGGTAACCCATTGCTCTTAATAGGGCTTAGCTTAAAGCCATACAGGGAGAGAAGCAAATGAACAAGAGGCAAAAGTACCTGCGTGCTTTCCCGTAGTTTGTTGTGTCATTGGCTTGTTCCCGATACCTAGCAATATCTCCTTGACAAATCATACATCGCTGGGCACTGATCAAGGCATATTTTACCTTCAGGAAAAATAATCAGTTAATAGCATACCCAAGAAACTCTAACTTCAACCCCAAAGTACAGGGACGGGGCCAAAATGACAGAGCAGCATCAAGGCACTAGTAGTCCTCAACAACGTAAAAAGTTTTTAAGTGTAACCTTGACTAGCAAAAAGAAAATAGCCAGCAGTGTGATAAAAAAAATTTACTGAGAAAGAGTAACAGAAGGGAGAGGGGCCATTTTTTTTTTTAATCCTCACCCAAGGATTTGTTTTTATTAATTTCAGAGAGAGGAGAAGGGAGAAGGGAGAAGAGAGAGGCAAAGGGAGGCAAGCACATCAATGTGAGAGAGAAACATTGATTGGCTGCCTCCCATACACGCCCTGACTAAGGATCAAACCTGAAACCTAGGTATGTGCCCTGACCGGAAATTGAGCCTGCAACCTTTTGGTGTATGGGATGATACTCCAACAAACTAAGCCACCTAGCGAGGGCAAGAGGGGCTCATTCTTATTTCAAGTCCCAGGTAAATGGAAGAAAATATTCTGAAACTAAGAGTCAGGAGGCCTGACTCTCCATGTAATAGTTGTGTGATCTTAAGTAGGTCTTTGGGACTCAGTTTCTTCATTTGAATGTAAAAAACACCTATTCCATAGGGTAATTGAAGGAAATAAATATAAAATACTTCACAAATTTTAAAGCGATATACAGACCCTGGCTGGATAGCTTAGTTGGTTAGAGTGTCATCCCGATATGCCAAGGTTGTGGGTTCAATCCCCAGTCAGGGCACATACAAGAATCAACCCAGGAATGCATAAATAAGTGGAACAACAAAAATTGATGTTTAACCCCAGTTTGATTCCTGGCCAGGGAACATGCCTCGATCCCCAGTAGGGGGCGTTCAGGAGGGAGGCAATCAATGATTCTCATCATTTATGTTTGTATCTCTCCCTCTTCCTTCCTCTCTGAAATCAATAAAAATATTTTAATTTTTAGATGTTTCTCTCTCTCTCAAATCAATAAATAAAAAAATAAAGTGATATACAAATATTAAGACAATTACTTACTGTTCTCTTTCTCTCCTCAAACTGTTAATATCACATTGTGATATTAACACATTGTGTTACTGCATTACATCCCCTTTGCAAAATAACAGTTCCCTAAACAGTAAGTTACCCTTTACCAAATGTGCCAGGACTGTGTAGTTACATACACACTAGAGGCCTAGTGCACAAAATTTGTGCACTTGGGCGGGGAGAGGGGGGGGCCTCAGCCTGGCCTGTGCCCTCTCGCAGTCCGGGAACCCTCGGGGGATGTCTGACTGATGGCATAGGGAGCAGGCTTAAGCCATCAGTAGGACATCTTTAGTGTTGCTGCGGAAGCGGGAGAGGCTCCCGCCACCACCACTGTGCTCCCCAGCTGTGAGCCCAGCTTCTGGCTGAACAGAACTCCCCCTGTGGGAGCACAATGACCACTGGGGGGCAGCTCCTGCGTTGAGTGTCTGCCCCCTGGTGGTCAGTGCGTGTCATAGCGACGAGTCATTCTGACGCTCAGTCGATTTGCATATTAGCCTTTTATTATATAGGAGGACTAGAGACCTGGTGCACGAATTCATGCATGGGTGCGGTCCCTCAGCCTGGCCGGCGATTGGAGCCAATCAGGGCAGCAGGAGGTTGGCAGGGGGAGGGGCCACAAGAGATTGGCTGTGGGCCAAGACCAGTTTGGCTCAGTGGATAGAGCGTCGGCCTGCGGACTGAAGGGTCCCGGGTTCGATTCTGGTCAGGGGCATGTGCCTGAGTTGCGGGCACATCCCCAGTGGGAGATGTGCAGGAGGCAGCTGATCGATATTTCTTTCTCATCGATGTTTCTAGCTCTCTATCTCTCTCCCTTCCTCTCTGTAAGAAATCAATAAAATATATTTAAAAAAAAAAAAAGAGATTGGCTGTGGGTGCACACTGACCACCAGGGGGCAGCTCCCTCTGGTGGTCAGTGCACATCATACCGACCAGTTGACCAGTCGTTCGGTCGCTTAGGCTTTTATAGATAGATAGATAGATAGATAGATGTGTGTGTGTGTGTGTATGTATGTATGTATATTACAACAGAGTAAACCCTCAGCAATCCTAAGACATGTGCCCAACCTAAAAACCTCCCTGAGGAACATCACTTCATAACATGTAATTCCACTCCACCCCACACATAAGAAATTACGGTGTCCCTGAACAAAGAACAAAGCTTCAAGGACAAGTACATAATGAACCCTCAGGAAGGCTCATTTACTAGCTAAATAACTAGCTCCTGCACACCAGCCTCCTAACACATAACTCAAACATGTGCCTCAGCAAAGTTATATATCACTGTCATCCACCTTCAGAGTCCTGACTATCCTACACATTATATGAATGAACACTAAAAACCCTTGGTATTTAACTGATTAAGCACCAAGAAAACTAGTTATATCTCCATACTACAGCCACTTTGCCATCTCAATGAGGGGAAAAAAAAAACTGCCAAAGGATCTCCACTATCCTCGCAATGAAATCCTAGATGATCAAGCCTCTGCTCATTTATTCAGCACCATTACCCCCCTTATTCTCTGTGCCATATCAAACTAGACTTCTCAGTCCCGCTAACACACCATGCTCTTTCCCACTTCAGGACCTTCACATATATTGTTCCCTATCTCTAGAATGTTGTAGTTCTTGCATCTTCACATACCCCTTCACCTAGCTAATGTCTCAGATTTTTAGCCTCAGCTTGACTGTGACTTCCTCAGTCCTCCATGATCCTCTAAGCCAGCGGTTCTCAACCTGGGGGTCGAACGACCCTTTCACAGGGGTCTCCTAAGACCAGCGGAAAATACATATATAATTACATATTGCTTTTGTGATTAATCACTATGCTTTAATTATGTTCAATTTGTAACAATGAAAATACATCCTGCATATCAGATATTTACATTACGATTCATAACAGTAGCAAAACTACAGTTATGAAGTAGCAACGAAAATAATTTTATGTTTGGGGGTCACCACAACATGAGGAACTGTATTAAGGGTCACGGCATTAGGAAGGTTGAGAACCACTGCTCTAAGCCCTTTTACAGTGCACCCACCACCCACCCCCCCCCCACACACACACACACACACACAAAATCCTTTGCAGAAGTCACTGCATCTGCAATTACTAATCCAACATCTGCACTTACCCCTAATCAAACTCTAAACTTTAAGAGCTGGGATCATGGCTTTCTTGTTTCACACTGAATTAATTGTGTGTGCCTAGAATGGCACCTGGCATGTAGGAGGGACTCAAATACTTGCCGATTAGTAATAGAGCTTACGCATAGTAATTCATCAGAAGGAGCAGAAAGGCAAGAAGAAGCCGTTACTCCATAAATCGCACCCCTTTCTCTAATGAATCTTTTAACCTCTTCCTTTTCCCCTGGCCCTTTCTTCTCTACACATAAATATGCTCAAGTATCTCACAGCTTAAAAAGAAACAAAGTTCTCTTAAGACTATGTTCTCTTTTAATACTATCTCCCCTCCTTGCCTTCATAGCCAAGACTCTTAAAAAGAATGGTCTATATTACTCTCATTATATGTACTACCCCACTTCTCATTTACTACAATCTGGCTTCCATCCTCTCCAATTAAAATAACTGGTGGGTGATAAGGTCATCCAATCCAATGAACACTTTTTAGTAATCTTAGTATTTGATGACTCTATAGCACTTGACAATTTTATCCACCACCTTGAAATCTGATAACCGAACTCTCTGTCCAGCCATTCCGTCTCCCAACTTCTGCTTCAATTATCAACTATATATTGATGACTCCTCCATCTATATCACCAGCCCACCTCTTTGTCCTGAGCTCTAGACTGACCAGAATATTCATTTGTTCATTTTCAAGCTCCTCCACCTAAACATATCCAAAACTGAACTACCCTTTTCCTTTCCACCCACTCTCCTAGGCCACAAACTGGGAGATGATCTAGACTCCTCATGTCTCTAATCTCATCAGTCACACCAAATTATCCAGTAGTCCAAGTCTATTTTCCTTATATTCTTCTAATCTGTTTCCTCTTTTCTACCTCCAATATCTCTACCTTCATTCAGGGCCACAACTTGACCCTCCTACCTCCACTCTTGCCCAAACTCATCTATTTCCCAGAATGACTGGCTGTAAAAACGAATCTATGATATCCATTTGTTAGAAATCAATCAATGTTTCCTCAGTGCTTTCAGAATAAAGTCAAAACTCTTCCAGCAAGATTTTATGATCTATCCCTTTCTACTTTATTAGCTTTATCTCCTGTACAGCCCAATTCCACCTCACATACACCAGCATATTGAACTTCTTCCACTTTTCCAACAAGGTCTGATTCTCTCTCACTGTGCCCTGCATTGAAACTGCCCCTCTGCTGTTACTCATGTTTCAAAACTCAACTTGACAGTCTCTATAAAACCTTCCTTGACCCTATCCATCTAAATCAGATCTACTTCTGCCCAGCCAGTGTGGCTCAGTGGTTGAGCGTCTAACCAAGAACCAGGAGGTTATGGTTCGTTTCCTAGTCAGGGCACATGCCGGGGTTGTGGGCCCAATCCTCAGTAGGGGGCGTGCAGGAGGCAGCCGATCAATGATTCTCTTTCATCATTTATGTTTCTATCAGTCTCTCCTTCCCCCTTCCTCTCTCTGAAATCAATAAAAAACATGTTTACTTTTTTAAAAACTTTAAAATAAATAAATAAAAATAAATCAGATCCACTTCCTTCTATGCCCCTTCGCACTGTATATGTATCATTATCATAGTACTTATAACTACAATACAAACAATTTTTAAAAATCAAACACTTAGAGGCTGAATAGCATGCTATTAAACAATGATTGGGTTACCAAAGAGATCAAAGAAGAAATAAAAAGCATCCTGGAAACAAATGACAACGAAAACATAACAATTCAAAATCTATGGGACACAGTGAAAGCAGTCCTGAGAGGGAAGTTCATAGCTCTACAGGCCTATCTCAGAAAACGAGAAAAAATGGTAATAAATTATCTAACCCTACAACTCAAAGAATTAGAGAGCAACAAGAAAAGCCCAGAGTAAGCAGAAAGAAGGAATAAAGATCTGAGCTGAAATAAATGACACAGAAACCAAAAAAAAAAAAAAACAATACAAAAGATCAATAAAACCAAGAGTTCTTTGAAAGGATAAACAAGACTGCTAAACCTCTAGCCAGGCTCACCAAGAAACAAAGAGAGAGGACCGAAATAAACAAAATCAGAAAAGAAAGAGGTGAAGTAAGAACTGACCCCACAGACATACAAAGTATTATTAAAAAATACTACAAACAACTCTACTCCAACTGGACAACCTAGACAAAATGAGCATATGCCTAAAAAAATACAATCTTTAAAAACTCAATCAGGAAGAATAAAAAAACCTGAATAGACTGATAACTACTGATGAAATTGAAGTAATAATCAAAAAACTTCCAACAAACAAAAGCCCTGTTCCGTACAGCTTCATAGGGGGACTTTTACCAAACATTCAAAGACCTAAAACCTATCCTTCTCAGACTATTCCAGAAAATTCAAGAGGAAGGCACACTTCCAAGCTCTTTCTATGAAGCCAGAATTACCCTAATCCCAAAACTAGATAAAGACACTACAAAGAGAGAGAATTACAGGGCAATATCCCTGCTGAACATAGATGCTAAAATCCTCAGCAAAATTCTAGCAAATCGGATCCAGCATTACATTAGAAAGATCATACACCATGACCAAGTGGGATTTATTCCGGGGATGCAAAACTGGTAAAATATCTGCAAATCAATAAATGTATTGAGAGACAAAACTCACATATCGATGCAGAAAAATCATTTGACAAAATCCAACACTGTTCCTTGATAAAAACTCTCAGCAAAATGGAAATAGAGGGATCATACCTCAACATAATAAAAGCCTTATATGACAAACCTACAGCCAACATCATACTCAATGGGCAAAAACTAAAACCATTTCCCCTAAGAACAGGAACAAGACAGGGATGCCAACTTTCATCACTCCTGTTCGACATAGTATTGGAAGTGCTAGCAACAGTAATCAGACAATAAGAAGAAATAAAAAGCATACAAAACACCCAGAAATCTATGGCTTTTTTATACACCAATAATGAACTCACAGAAAGAGAAACTAAAAAAACAATTCCACTTACCATTACAACACAAAAATTAAGATACTTAGGAATAAACTTAACTAAGGAGGTAAAAAACCTATACTCGGAAAACTACAGGAAATTGAAATAAGAGATAGAGGAAGACATAAACAAATGGAAGAATATACCATGTTCATGGATTGGTAGAATCAACATCATTAAAATGTCCATACTACCCAAAGCTATCTATAAATTCAATGCAATCCCCATTAAAATACCAACAGCATATTTCACAGACCTAGAACAAACTCTCCAAAAATTCATATGGATCGCTGAATAGCTGCAGCGATCCTGAGAAAGAACAACAAAGTTGGAGGGATCACAATACTATATTTCAAAGCCACTATTCTCAAAACTGCCTGGTACTGGCACAAGAACAGACATATAGACAAATGGAACATAACAGAGAATCCAGAAGTCAACCCAAGCCCTTATGCTCAATTAATATTTGACAAAAGAGGCAAGAACATACAATGGAGTCAAGACAGTCTCTTCAATAAATGGTGCTGGGATAATTGGACAGATACATGCAAAAAAATGCAACTAGAACGTATACCATACACAAAAATAAACTCAAAATGGATAAAGGACTTAAACATAAGACAGGAAACCATAAAAATCTTAGAAGAATCCATAGGCAGCAAAATATCAGACATATGTCATAGCAATATCTTTACCGATATAGCTCCTAGGACAATGGAACTAAGGAGAAAATAAACAAATGGGACTACATCAAAATAAAAAGCTTCTGCACAGCAAAAGAAACCATCAATAAAACAACAAGAAAGCCCACTGCATGGGAGAACATATTTGCCAATGTTATCTCCAATAAGGGTTTAATCTCCAAAATTTACAGGGAACTCATACAACTTTAAAAAAGGAAGATAAACAATCCAATCAAAAAATGAGCGAAGGACCTAAATAGACACTTTTCGAAAGAGGACATACAGAAGGCCAAGAGACATATGAAAACATGCTCCAAGTCACTAATCATCCAAGAGATGCAAATCAAAACAACAATGAGGTACCATCTCACACCTGTCAGAATGGCTATCATCAACAAATCAACAAACGACATGTGCTGGCAAGGATGCGGAAAGAAAGGAACCCTCGTGCACTGTTGGTGGAAATGCAGACTGGTGCAGTCACTGTGGAAAAGAGTATGAAGTTTCCTCAAAAAATTAAAAATGGAACTCCCATTTGACCCAGTAATCCCACTTCTAAGAATATATCACATGACAATAATTGACTTAATTGCCCTGTAACCCCAATAGGCTGTATCTTTCACTTTTGTAACCTTAACACCCAGCACAGTGCCTACCACATAACTAACACTAGATAAATGCTTACTAAATAAATGAATAAATTTAAGATAAAGAAACTGGCTTACTGTCTTGCGTAATGGCTTGCTACGAATGGCAAGACCATCCATGTAGTCCTCCAGTTTGAACTTGTAAGTAACCTGCAGCTTTTGAAGCAAACTATCAAAGAAGTCACTACCCTGTAAAGAGAAAAAAATAAGGAATTAAAAAATAAGCTGAAACAGCCAGTTCTAACCCAATCTACCCACCAGAAACTTGGGCAAGTGACCTTTTCACAGTTCTACTAATGCTCAGCCGTCTGATATAAAGGGGAGCATATACAGCACTAACTAAGCAAAACATAAACTCATAGCATAAGCCACTCTATGATTTTAAAGATATGAACACCTACACACACACTCTTCTCCCCACCCTCCCATCCCCACAACCCCTGGTTAAGATCTTCAGAAAGCTTCCAAGCTCAGAACTAACTCCAATTGTAAATTATGGTCTCAAGGAAGCAACAGGAGTAAGGTAGGCCTAAACCCAAGAAAAGAGCATACAGTTTTTTGGTCAATGTTCTGTTATGTAGTATTTCATGTGGTAAAAATCCATCACAACTACAGCATGCTGAAGCTTTTTTTCCTGTGGACAAAAAATGATGGTTTACCTCATCCAAGAGTTCCAACAGTCTGTTCCGAATCTGTTCTGGGTTATCAACATTCGGATCCTTGAGGAGCTGCCTGAACTTCTCAATCACCTGATAGAAAGCATTCTTCCACAGGATCTGATCCACATTCTGATTATCAGAGAACTCAATATCTAATAGAATACAGCGCTCATATAGCTGCAGCAGTTCAGCTCTGGAATAAAATACATACAACTTCTAGCTCCAAATACACCACAGAAAAGGCAAGACTCAAGATTTGATCTTTTTGCAAATTAAATATCTTTCTTAACAGGAAATCCAAAATGCCATCAGGTATAATACTCATTCTAGCCTCCATTCTGCACAGTATAATGCCATTTTAAATACAGTTATGTCTAGGAAAGTAGTTTTTCCCCATATGCCTGAACCTAAATTTAACAGCTGACATAAGATCTTCACCGCAAGTTTTATGGTGTTCATTTCTTGGCATTCTGGAAAGTCTTTCCTTTTCCATTTCCAGATTCCATGTTCTCTTAAGGTTAATTTTTTTTTCTTAAAGAGAAAGTGGGAAGTATAATAATTTCTAAGACTAGAAACAAAATGTTGTTTTTTTCAATTGTCCCTTCCTTACAAAAATCAATGTGAAAGGGAGATAACACCCAGTAGCTTACCTAATAAGTTTTCTACTTTCCTCAGCCATAGGAGCCTATACACCTCCCAGCTTATCCCCATTTCCCTCTAGCCAGGATGGAATACACCATACCTAAGCTGAGCCATCTTTTCCAGGCCCTCAGGACTGATGCGGTCCCTGGAGAGCAGGTTGCTGAGCTGCAGTTCCTGGTTATCAGCCACCCGGAGAAGCCTATGTAGTTCTTGTTGCTGCATGTTCCTCATGTGCTGCTCCATCTCCTCAGGACTCATGGTGTTGGCAGGGAGAGGACTACAAACATATTGTCCTGATGGAGTCGGGTAGCCTGGGTAGTAAGGCCCTGGGTACACACCATTTGTAGGGCCCACTGGGTACTGCAGAGGGCTATAGCCTGTATAAGGATACTGGGAGGCAGGGCCTGGTGTCCGGGGGTAGTAATAAGGGTTGTCAGAGTTTTGAAACTTATAGTAAGATGCTTGGGCCTGGCGTGAGTCACCCCAAGATGTAGGGCTGACTTCATCATCAGTGTCCAAGAAATGTAGCTGGGGTGTCTGGCTCTTTAGAGCAGGTTTCTGATCAGGATTGTTTGGGTCCCACAATCGTCGAGTGGTGCCTCCTCGGCCCCAACTCCGAGATCCCTTACTACCAGATCCAAATAATAGCCGAGGTCCCAAAGGTGTAGACTCTGGAGAACCAGCTGAATTGACAGTTAGGGTGGTATGGGCAGGCAGAATCAGAATGCCACGGCCACGACCCCGAAGTTCTTGTTTCAGGTTTTTGGACTCCTGCTTCTCAGAGCCTTTGCCCCCACTGCTCAAGCCTTTATCAGGCTTTAACCTATCCACATCCTCTCTGGCTGGCCTCGAATCTTTGTTCATGGTTTCTGCATCAAAAGTGACACGAAGAGTGCCTCGATTTTCTTTACCGTTGCTTTTCTGCTCTCCCTCCCCACGGCCAGAACAGTTTCTTTCTAAATGTTTCTTCCTTTCTGAGCTCCTCCTGGGCCCATCAGACTCATCAATTCTGTCCTCATCTAAGGAGTCAGTTGAGGACATAGACACTTGCTTCTTCAGTCGTGACCTCAACTTGGTCCTATCCTGGCGGCGGCGGCGACATCCATTATCAGTCAGGCCAGACCCCTCAGCACTGTTGTTGCTTCCAGCTGAGCTGGTACTGCAAGTGCGGTAGCGGTTCCTTCGTTTGTCTGAGCGGGAATAGCGCTTTGCAGAACCAGGCTTCCCCTGTGCTGGGTCTTCATTCACTTTCTTCATCCCCTCCCCTTTTTCAACCCTCTTTCCTTTTTCTCCCTTTGCAGCCCTTACTCTATCACAATTTGGGCTCTTTTCTATCTCATTTTTGTCTGGTTTATTCACAACCTCCTCTTTCATTTGTTCCCTACATTCATCTTCCTCTACTTTCAGTTGTTCTACCTGGTTGAGGATTTCTTCCTCATCCATCCTGCTAGTAGATTCTTTGGTAAGAGTCTGCATACGCCTTCCAGGCTGATAGATCTGCATGTCAGGTTTCTTTGTTTTCTTGATAATTCTTAGACTTCGATCCTCTTGTCCAGCAATTCTAGGAGAGGACTCCTGTGCCTGAATATTTTCTGGGTCTACAGGACCATTTTGCTGTTGGTTGTCGAGTTCCTTGCAGACATCTTTAATGAGCTGTGTACCATTTCCAACAGCTGAAGAATCTTTGTCATTAACAATTTCATCCTTAAATTCATCACTCCCAGAGGGTTCTTTGATTTTAGGTTTGTTCCTTAGTCGTGAAAGACCAGGCTTATAGATTTCCAGATCAGGGCGTCTATTATCTTTGCGTTGCCTGGGCTCCTTCATGATTTCTGTGACGTTGGAGCGTATTGGGGAGGAAAGAGTAGAAGAAAAGAATAAAGAAGGTGGGAAGGGGGTAAAATGTCATTCTGGTGAAGTAACAGAAAAGTCAAACAAGAATTACACATCAAAATGCTATTATTGGTCCTGGCTGAGTAGCTCAGTTGGTGAGCGTTGTCCCCGATACGCCAAGGTTGTGGGGCACATACAAGTATCAACGAATAAATACATAAATAAGTGGAACGACAAATCGATGTTTCTCTCTCCCCCGTCTATCTAAAATAAATAAAACTTTTAAAATGTTATTATTGATTAACAAGGAAGGAAATTTCTGCAGAAACAGAAATTCTACTAAGTTTACAATATTTGTTCAGCAACTGACAAAGCTAAGAACTTAACTGTGAACTCATGGAAACAGACAATAGTGCAGTGAAGGCCTGGGGAGGGGGCGGGGGCAGAGTGGAGGGGGTTAATGGGGAGTGGTGGGAGAGTGGACATCTATAATACTTTCAACAATAAAGATAGTTTGTTTGCTTGTTTTAAAAAAAACCTTTTTTCTTTCTTTTAAACCTAGCAATAAACTTGGTTGCTTTTTCTCAACAATAAAGATAAATTTTTTTTTTAAGAAAAAGGGAGGAAGTGGGAGCAGGGAGGAGGAGGTCAATGGGGAAATAAAGGGGGACAACTGTAATACTTTCAAGAACAAAGATAATAAAAATTTTAAAAAGAACTTAATTGTGTTGGAGTTACCTACATCTGAGGTAAGGAAACAAGAAAAAAAATAGTGTTACTCAAGTCATATTCGGATCCCCAAGACCCTAAACTACCCCATTACTGTCGTAATAAAAGATCTCCAACCATTTCAGCAACAGGCTGTTCTCTATTATAGAGCCCTCAAATCCATCTTAGTCTTTTCTTCTGCCTCTAACGTTTTTCCAGGGTGGCTAAGTCCTTTTAACATACCAGTAGGAAAGAAGTAAAAGTGGGATATGCATAACAACCATGGTCTGGACATCCCTGGAGGAAAAAATGGCAAGTCCAGACTTTGACTTGGCCAGAACAATCCTCTTCTTTAGGCTACCAATTACCCAATCATATACCTCCTGCCGAAGCAAACTGGAAGCAGTTTCTTTCACATTCTTCAACTCCACTCATGCTCACCAACTCTCTAACCGTAGCCAACAGAGTCATTCCAAGAAAATACTGCTCAGACTATCATCATTAGAATACTGAGACTAACTGCTACTATGATGATGGAATATGAGAAGGAAAAAGTTCCATAAGGAAGCTTACCCTGGAAGATGATGGAAGTATTGTGACAGGCTCTCAAAAATACCAAAGACTGGGGCACCCAAGAATAAGAGCACAGGACTTCAAAAACCACTGTCCGGGCTCCATGAACTTACTTAATGACACATAAGCAAGTCTCTATTTTTTGTGTCTGTTATCTTTATCTATTGGGGGGGACGACTACTACAAATAGCTACTAAAGCTTTCCGTGGAAAAGTGACAGGAATTAGTGAGACTACAGAGTACATAAAATGAAATGCTATATAAAATCCTACTACTGTTCTATAAACACCAATGTAAACAAACCCATAATAGAAATTTACACCTATGTGTATAACAAAACAGAACAGAAAAACAAAACAAAACACCACCTTGATGTTTTACTGCTACAGTGTTCTCAGAAGTTTAAAAGACTGTTCCAAGTCTGAATAAAGTAAAGCAGTTTAACTCCAGAACAGCTCACCCTCAGCAGCCTTTGTAACTCAGGTGAAGTGGAGAGAAGGAGAAGAGGGAGAAAAGAACCTGAATAAATCCAATTCCGTCGACCCATGAAAACCAGCCTCACAGGCTTGGGCCACAGGTCTGCAGAAGCCTCGCTACCATTCTACACAAGTGTGCTGCCTAACAAAGGGGAGGGGAGACGCTAGAACCTTCCCTGGGCGCTTTCCTGGTGTGGCTGGAGACCTGAACTCGCCAGTTGAGCATTTTCTCTTTGAGAAAAACAGCTCCCACACACGCCAAGGCCCACCCAGAGGAGAGTCGACTCTCTGAGGTCCTGGACCCCTTCCGGTGGCCCATCGTCACAAGCCTGCCTTGGGGGGGAAAAGTTCGGCAAGGGAGTCCCAAGCTATTCAGCCTTCCTCAATGTCCCCGGTTCCTTCTCTCCAACGCTCAACAGATGACGGGCCTGGGGAGGGGAGGATTCCTCGGGGAACGATACATGCCGGGCCTCCGCCA
>NW_005871310.1:461942-481732 GCF_000147115.1 Myotis lucifugus | reverse complement strand
GGGAGGTAAAGAGTTTAGTTTCCCAGACATAACCCACTTTAAGGCTTTGGAGACAGTAGTGAGATGATGGCGAGTTGGGCAGGACCAGACCTAGAGAGGGGCGGTGTGACTCAACTCTGTTCTCGGCTTGTGGAGACTGAGTGGCCAGGATCCCTCGCAGCTCCGACGCGGAGATCCGGACGCGCTCCAGTCCTTCCGCCATCTTCGCCGCTGCTGCAACAGCTGCAGCGACGCCGCCACCGCCGCGCGCAGCCAGGAAACCACGGCGGACGGGCGACGCGCGCGCTCTCCCACCTCCCACCTTTTTCCCCGCCCCCTCCCGTCCTCCTCCCCGAACGACGGTGGCCGCGCTGGGAGGAAAAGCGCTACACGGACGCTCCGCCGCGGGAGAGCGGAAGAGACCGAGCGCGAGTCTGGGCGTGGGAGGCGGGCGCCGCGCATGCGCAGAGGTGTGGTCGGGGAAGGTGCGCTGAGGCTGGAGTCGGAGGCGCGGCCCCGGTGAGGTGAGGTGAGGCCCGGCCCACCGGCGGGCGGTGGCGGCCGTCGAGGACACTGGGGCTGGTCTGGGGCTGGGGTTGACGAGAGACACCGCAGGATCCGGCCTCCTCCCCTCCTCGCAGGCCAGGGTCTCCCACCACAGGCCCGGACTAGTGCCCCAGGCCTCGATTTGGGAACCTTGAAAATCTTGTAAGAGTCATTATTATGTTCCCCACTTTCTCCTCCACTCCCCAGAGATGAAGAAACGGAGTCCCAGAGAACCGTAGTTCCCAGGGTGACTCAGTCGATAAGTACCAGACTGTCAAAGTCTTCTTTACGGCAAAGTACTTCCCCTCCCCCGAGCCAGCCTCCTGACTATTTTAAAATACTACAGTGTAGTTGGCTCTCGTTGGGGAAGGGGTTGGGAGGCAATAAATCGGGAGGGATTCTGTACGTCGGTTTGGGAATTTCCGTATCATTGTGGATTCTTGGAAAAATGACTTAACGTCCCTGGATCTCAGGTTGATTGATTGTGTTCCGTCTTTAAATTTAACCGGATCAGCCCTGGCCGGAGCGGCTCCGTTGGTTGGAGCGGCCTCTTGTGCACAGAAGGGTCGCGGGTGTGATTGCCAGTCAGGGCACATTCTCCGGATGAGGGTTCGATTCCTGGTCTGGGGGCATATGGATGTTTCTCACATCCATGCTTCTCTCCCTCTCCTTTCTTCTCTCTCTAAAATCAATAATAATAATAATAGACATTTAGAAAATAAAGGCAATAAAAATATATCCTCAGGTGAGGATTTTTTTAGCTTTTTTAAAAATATATTTTATTCATTTTTTTACAGAGAGGAAGGGAGAGGGATAGAGAGTTAGAAACATCGATCAGCTGCCTCCTGCACGCCCCCTACTGGGGATGTGCCCGCAACCGAGGCACATGCCCTTGACTGGAATCGAACCCGGGACCCTTCAGTCTGCAGGCCAGCGCTCTATCCACTGAGCCAAACCGATCAGGGCTCAGGTGAGGATTTAAAAATTTTTTTTAATGTAACTAGATCAGAAAACTGGTACTTTAACTTCTTGTTCAGTAGCACCTATTCAGAACTGTGGTGAAACTCCCTCCCCCGAGACTGCTTTCCTCCACCTGGTGCTCCTTCCCAATCCCAAACCGTCAAGGAATAGTTACAAATTACTCCTTAGACCGCGCCTAATAGATTTGAACAATCTCTGATAGAACTCCGTTCCTATTATGTGACAAACACTTGCCACCAGAAGGTTAAGCAGAAGTAGAAAGTCAATAAGATACAGGGGGAGATTTAAAGGTCCCAAAGTAGGGTTATGAAATACTACTTGGGCCTAAAAAAGAAGGAAATCTTATCTTTTGCAACAGCATGGATGGATCTGGAGAGCATTATGTTAAGTGAAATAAGTCAGTCAGAGAAAAGTACCATGTGATTTCACTTGTATGTATAATCTAATGAACACAATAAACTAACAAACACAATAGAAATAGACGCAGATACAGAGAACAGACTGACAGCTGTCAGTGGGGAGGGAGACACGGGGTGGGGGGGGCTGCATGAAAATGGTGAAAGCGTTAAGCAAAAAAAAAAAAAAAAACACCCACAAACACAAAAAAACTCATAGACACAGGCAACAGCATGGTGATTACCAAAGGGAAAAGGAGGTGGGGGGAGGTAGAAGAGAGTAAAGGGGGGGATAAAGGGTGAGGGAAAGAGACTTGACTTGGGGTAGTGAACACAATACAATATATAGATGATATATTATAGAATTGTACACCTGAAACCTATATAATTTTATTAACAAATATCACCCAGTAAATTCACTAAAATAAGTAAATAAAGTAGGGGAGTGATTTGAGTGGTCAGAGCAAATGACAATCTTTAAAACATGAAATAGGCTCATAGTGGACCCATGCCAGAGGAAGTTGCAGCCTCAAACCATTGCCCAGCCTCCTTACCCTTGGGCTGTGAGCACTGAAGGGAGCTGTACAGTATAGAAAAATAAATAAGTGAATAAATAAATAAAATAAAAATAAAACATGAAATAGGAAGAAATAAACTAATTCATTTTCACATTGAAATTGTAGAGAACATTGCATCAGGTTGGTTTGTTTTTTTCAGTCTTCCATGACTGACACTTTTTGTAAGTAAGATTTTGGGTGTGTTTTTTGTTTGTTTCTTAATTCTCACCCGAGGATATTTTTTCCATTGATTTTTAGAGACAATGGAAAGGAGGAAGGATGAAAGAGAGAAACATCCATATGACTCACATCAAGTGGTTGCCTCCCACACATGGGGATCAAACATGCAACCCAGGTACATGCCCTAGACTGGGAATTGAACCCTTGACCCTTTGGCTTTGGTGCACAGGCCTTCTCTCTGACCACTGAGCACACCAGCCAGGCTGCATCAGGGTTGTTTTTAAGATGGAAAAATAATCTGAAGAAAACCTGCTTAACCAAGAAAAACACTGTTACCAATGCAACAGTTTCAGTAAGCTACAGGTAAAATATGCCAAAAGTTAAACCAGCTTGAGAAAATTTATCAGAACTCAGAGGGAAATATAATAGATAAAAACTATTAGAGGTAAGGACAGAAAATGTAGAGAATAGATCCATAAAACTAATAATCAAATATGAGCTCCAGTAGGTGATAACAGAACTGACTGAGGAGGAACAATAATACAAGAAAATTTACTAAGTTGATGGAAAAATTTGAATTTAACCCTCAGATTTATAGGACTCATGAAGTACCAGGTAAAAATAAGTGAAAAGACAACTGTATTTAGACCTATATCAAATGAAAGCTTCTGAATTTAAAGAGTTGAAATATGTGTTGGCATAGAATAGTTTTCAAGATGTTATGTTAGTTAAAAAAAAAACAACACATGCTAGTTGCAGAACAATACAGGGGTGGGCAAATATAGGTTTATAGTTGAGAGCATGTGAAACATAGAATTTATTCTTGTATTGTTATTTATTAACTAGAGGCCCGGTGCACGAATCTGTGTACCAGTGGGGTCCCTCGGCCTGGCCTTTGGGATCAGGCTGAAACCGGCTCTCGGACATTCCCCAAGGGGTCCTGGATTGCGAGAGAGCGCAGGCCAGGCTGAGGGACCCCACCGGTGCACAATCGGGGCCAGGGAGGGAAGCGGGAGGTTGGCCAGCTGGGAAGGGACTGCGGGAGGGCTCCAGGGTATGTCCAGCCCATCTCACTCAGTCCCAATCGATCGGACCACAGCAGCAAGATAAACTACCAGTCGGAGTGTCTCCCCTCTGGTGGTCAGTGCACATCATAGCGACTGGTTGACCGGTCGGCTGTCTGTCCCCTGGTGGTCAGTTCATGCCATAGCAAGCCGTTGAGCGGCCTTAGCATAATGATATCATTAGCATATTATGCTTTGACTAGAGGCCTGGTGCACAAAAATTTGTGCACTTGGGGGGGTGGGGGTCCCTCAGCCTGGCCTGTGACCTCTCGCAGTCTGGGACCCCTTGGGGGATGACCACCTGCTGGCTTAGGCCCGCTCCCTGGGGAATTGAGCCTAAGCTGACAGTCAGACATCACTCTGGCAGCCCAGGAGCACTCGGGGGATGTCCACTTGCCAGCGGGGAGCAGGCCTAAGCTGCAGTCAGACATCCTTAGCGCTGCTGAGGAGGCGGGAGAGGCTCCCACCACCACCGCTGTACTGGCAGCCATCAGCCTGGCTTGTGGCTGAGCAGAGCTCCCCCTGTGGGAGCACACTGACCACCAGGGGGCAGCTCCTGCATTGAGCATCTTCCCCCTGGTGGTCAGTGTGTGTCATAGTGACCAGTCATTCGTCTTTCTGCTGTTAGAGTCAGTTTGCCTATTACCCTTTTATTATATAGGATAGAGGCCTGGTGCATGGGTGGGGGCCAGCTGGTTTGCCCTGAAGGGTGTCCCGGATCAGGGTGGGGGTCCCACTGGGGTGCCTGGCCAGCCTGGGTGAGGGGCTGATGGCTGTTTGCAGGCTGGTCAAGCCCCCCCCCACCCCAGTGGGGACCCTCACCCCATGGAGGTTTGGCCAGCCTGGGTGAGGGGCTGATGGCTGTTTTCAGGCTGGCCACACCCCCTTTAGGGTGGGGGGGTCCCCACTGGGGTGCCTGGCCTGTCTGGGTGAGGGGCTGAGGACCGTTTTTAGGCTGGCCAAGCCCCCCTGGCGACGGAAGCTCCCAGCCTCTCCGTTTTTCTTTTTTTTTTTATTCTGGGATTTATTTACCTTCTATAATTGAAACTTTGTTGCCTTCAGTGGAGCTCAGAGCTGGCTCCTGCTCGCTCCAGCTCCGTGGCCAGGGCCGGCTGAAAGCAGGTATCTGGGGTTTATTTACCTTCTATAATTGAAACTTTGTTGCTTTGAGTGGAGCTCAGAGCTGGCCGGGAAGCTTGGCTTCCTCCATCACTGGAGCAACCAAGCCTCCTGCTCTCTTCAGCTCCGTGGCTGCCAGCCACCAACTTGGTTGGATTAATTTGCATATAGTCACTCTGATTGGCTGGTGGGCGTGTCTTAAGGTGTAGCAAAGGTATGGTCAATTTGCATGTTTGTCTTTTATTGGATTAGACTAGAGGCCCAGTGCACAAAAATTTGTGCACTCGGGGGGAGGTCCCTCAGCCCAGCCTGTACCCTCTCGCAGTCTGGGACCCCTTGGGGGATGACCACCTGCTGGCTTAGGCCTGCTCCTCGGGGGATTTGGCCTAAGATGGCAATCAGACATCCCTCTGGCAGCCCGGCAGCCCTCGGGGGATGTCCAGTTGCCAGCAGGGAGCAGACCTAAGCTGCAGTCGGACATCCTTAGCGCTGCTGAGAAGGCAGAAGAGGCTCCCACCACCACCGCTGTACTGGCAGCCATCAGCCTGGCTTGTGTCTGAGCAGAGCTCCCCCTGTGAGAGTGTCCTGACCACCAGAGGGCAGCTTCTGCATTGAGCGTGTGCCCCCTGGTGGTCAGTGTGTATCATAGTGACCAGTCATTCCCAATCTTTCTGCTGTTAGGGTCAGTTTGCATATTACCCTTTTACTATATAGGATAGAGGCCTGGTGCATGGGTGGGGGCCAGCTGGTTTGCCCTGAAGGGTGTCCCGGATCAGGGTAGGGGTCCCGCTTGGGTGCCTGGCCAGCCTGGATGAGGGGATGATGGCTGTTTTCAGGCTGGCCACACCCCCTTCAGGGTGGGGGTCCCCACTGGGGTTCCTGGCCAGTCTGGGTGAGGGGCTGAGGGCCGATTTCAGGCTGGCGGGCGACTGAAGCTCCCAACCTCTCCTTTTTTTCTTTTTTCTTTTTTATTCTGGGATTTATTTACCTTCTATAGCTGTCACTGGAGCTGAGAGCCGGCTTTAGCTCTGAGGCCCAGCTCCAGCTCTGAGACCTCGGCTGCTGAAAGAAGGTATCTGGGGTTTGTTTAGCTTCTATAATTGAAACACTGTTGCGGTCCTGCTCACTGAGACCCGGCTGGATGAAAGCAGGTATCTGGGGTTTGTTTTAGCTTCTATAATTGCAACATTGTTGCTTAGAGTGCAGCTCAGAGCCCAGCCGAGGCAGGAGGGGAACCTTGGCTTCCTCCATCACTGGAGCAAGCAAGCCTCCTGTTCGCTTCAGCTGCGTGGCTGCTGGCCGCCATCTCGGTTGGCAGTTAATTTACATATCGCCCTGATTAGCCAATGGGAAGCATATCGGAGTGGTGATGCCCGGGTAGAAGGGCAGCCCGCCGTGGCTGCCGCGGCTTCCATCCCGACTTTCTGCAGCATCTGCTGATCCTCAGTGAACACCTGGAGAACAACCAGACCCGCGAGCCCAGTACCTGGCGGAGATGCTTGTGCTCAAGTACGGCACGCACGTCCTCACCCATGTGGATGCCGGTGCTACCTTGGTGCAGGAGGACCAGGTAAAGCGGGACTTTGTAAAGGCTGAACTGGAGAGCCACATCACATTGGCTGCCTCGGGCTTGTTTTACCACACAGTCAACATTGAGGCCGCAGCCTCCTGGCAGGTGCAGAACCAGTTCATCCTGAACTATATGAGCAACATGGTGGCCTCCATGGTGCACCCGTTAATTACCCTATTTGCCTTTTATTAGATTAGATTGGTAGAACAGATGACCGGACACTTAGCATATTAGGCTTTTATTATATAGGATTATTGTATTTTCCATACAAACAACTGTAACTCTACTTTTGCCCACACTTGTATGTAGAGTAAGGTTCTCTCTAAGTGCAGCAAAACCATTTATTGCATATGTTAATATCTATATAAATACATCAAAAAGGTGTGGAAAAATACATACCAAACTTTTGAAATGGTTATCTTTGTGGAAGAGAGTGGATTTAATGGTAGAGACTGAAAGACCTATGTTTTTTTATAATGCTTTAAATTATTACAGTAAGGATTTGTTCACATATTATCCTATATAATAAAAGGCTAATATACAAATCGACCGAATGGCGGAACGACCGGTCGCTATGATGCACACTGACCACCAGGTGCAGGTGCTCAGCACAGGAGCTGCCCCCTGGTGGTCAGTGCACTCCTACAGGGGGAGCACCACTCACCCAGAAGCCAGGTTCATGGCTGGCAAGTGCAGCGGCAGTGGCAGGAGCCTCTCACACCTCCATGGCAGTGCTAAGGATGTCCCACTGATGTTCCCTGAGGGCTCCCAGACTGAAAGAGGGCGCATGCCAGGCTGAGGGACCACCCCCCACCCCCAGTGCATGAATGTCATGCACTGGGCCTCTAGTGTGAGTAATAAAACAACAAAGCAAATTTGGATAGTGGGGGAGAGAGAAATTCAGTTTCTAAAAACAAATATTACAGAGGTCATCATTGCTGAGCACAAAGTAGTAAAATGAGTCATGAATAATCACAAACTTAAAAATTCTAATCACTTGGAATTTTTTTAAAAACACCAATTTTGAATAACTCAGGTCAAAAAAATAAAACTAATATCATGGATTCTTTAAAAATTAAGGTTTCGGTTTTCCCTCTGCGACTCCACACCATGAAGGAACTGAGGGACAGCGGACTGCCAAGGCGAAGCTGTCCTCCAGCCATGGCCCTGTGCCTGGCATCACTGCTGGCCCTGCTCTCAGCCGGGCAGGGCAGCAGCATGGGGAATCAGGAAATCTCCGCCATCCAAGACTGCAAACAGGCATTGAATGTGTCAGTGCTGTGGGCACTGCCTGGAGGTGGCTGGGACAACCTGCGCAACGTGGAGCTGGGGCTGGTGCTGGGGCGCAGCTACTCCCAGTGCCGCACCACGGAGGACGGCGAGTACCTGATCCCAGACCAAGTGTACGTGGTGCCACGGCGCGAGAGCGTGGTGGAGACCCGCGCCGAGCTCATTGACGAGTGGCTCAACTACACCGACACCTGGGCGTTCTCCATCAATGCCGAGCTCTCCTACCTCCCCATCCTCAATGGTAAGTTCTCCGCGGACTTCCAGAACGTCAGGAAGTACAGCCTAGAGTATGAGACGGTCACGGCCAGAGTGCAGCTCCGCCACAACATCTACTCTGTGAAGGCCTCGGAGGCCCCCGGCTTCCATCCCGACTTTCTGCAGCATCTGCTGATCCTCAGTGAACACCTGGAGAACAACCAGACCCGCGAGGCCCAGTACCTGGCGGAGATGCTTGTGCTCAAGTACGGCACGCACGTCCTCACCCATGTGGATGCCGGCGCTACCTTGGTGCAGGAGGACCAGGTAAAGCGGGACTTTGTAAAGGATGAACTGGAGAGCCACATCACATTGGCTGCCTCGGGCTTGTTTTACCACACAGTCAACGTTGAGGCCGCAGCCTCCTGGCAGGTGCAGAACCGGTTCATCCTGAACTATATGAGCAACATGGTGGCCTCCAAGACGCGCAGCCACGGCGGGCTGCCCTTCTACCCGGGCATCACCATGCAGAAGTGGCAGGAGGGCATCAGCAACCGGCTGGTGGCCATTAGCAGGTCCGGCCTGCCCCTGCCCATGCTGCTGGAGCCCGAGGCGCTGCCGGAGCTCCCAGCGCCCGCGGTGCACCGGGTCGCAGCCGCTGTGCACAGCGCCATCAATCGCTACTACGAGGTCAACGCGCATCCCGGCTGCCTGAGGCGCGGAGAGCCCGCCTTCAATCCCAAGGCTAACGTGGAGGATGGCTCCTGCTCTGGCGGCAACCCAGCCAACTATAGCTTCGGGGGCGTCTTCCAGGAGTGCAAGGCTGTGTCCGGAATGGACGCGGATGAGCTCTGCCAGAACTATAGCACCCCGAACCCGCTCACCGGCCACCTCTCTTGCCCACCCAACTACAAGGCCAGTGTCCTGAACAGCGAGCTGAAGACATCAAGCAAGATCCACTCTGTGTGCCAGCAGCAGTGCCAGAGGTGCTGGCTCTTCTTCTCCTGCTGCGAGAAGGTGTGCACCTCCCAGGAGCAGTACAGCGTGGTGCGCCTGGCGGCCTCCTGGTGCGCGCCCACCCAGGCCTCCCCGCCCGCCACTATAGACTTCCTCTTTGGAGGCCTCTATAGCCCCAACCACCCAAACCCGCTCACTAGAGGCTGGACCTGCCCCTCCTACTTCTACCCACTGACACTCTTTGGCGACCTCAGGGTGTGTGTCAGCAGCGACTTCGAAATGGGGACAGCCCAGGCACTTCCCTTTGGGGGTTTCTTCAGCTGCCAGGTGGGCAACCCCTTGGCTGGCCTCTTGAAGGGACAGAGTGCTGGGTTCCTGCAGGAGATGTTCTACCAGGACAGTCCCACAGCCTACCCCATGAAGTGTCCAAAAGGGTACAACCAACACCAGGCTTACCTCAGCGATGGGTGCCAAATCCTCTATTGCCTCAGGGCTGGGACCCTCTTGGACCTGGAGCAGGTAGCTATCCGTTTGCCCCCATTTACTCCCCGCCCCCTCTCGCTCAACAACAGCAGCTGTTCCCAGAGGCTCTCTGTCCTGGTGGACTCCAGTGACCTGCAGGTCTGGGTGAGGCAGAAAGGCTGCAGCCACTGGCTGCAGGCCAACATCAGTGACAAGTCTCTGCCAGCCAACCTCTTGAACCAGGCTGCCTCTGGTCCCAGTGTCTGGTCCATTGTAGGCACCTGCCTGGGGATCATAGTGGGTGTGGTGGTGGGTACTGTTCTAGAAGAAAAGAACAATAGAGGGACAAATAAAAAGTAGCACCCTGACCCGGGAACAGACTGCCTATGGGGCCACTGAAACCACTGCAGTCCCCAGCTCCGACTGAATGCACAGGCAACAGAAAAAACAAACACGACTGTGCCTGGTTACTAATTAAGGCTTTAGCCCATTTCTGTTCCTTCCACCACCTAGATAAATGGTAAGATACTAACCACAGAATCAGCCCCACTTTCTGGAGATACACTATAGAACTAAATTGTGCTTCTTAACCCCTTTCCTTAACACCCTCTGCCCAGAAGCCCCACTGTTCTCCATGGTGAGTTCCTGTGTTTTGCTGCCCTCTTGTAAGTATCCAATAAACCCAACTTAGTTCATAAAAATAAAAATAAATAAATAAATAAAAATTAAGGTTTCTGTAGGTGGAGAAGGGTATAGGGCAATAAATCGTAATGGACAGACACTTGACTTGGGGTGGTAAACATATACTACTGTGTACAGATGATGTGCTGTAGAATTGTGCACCTGAAACCTGTATAATTTTGTTAAGTGTAACCCCGTAAATTCAATAAAAAAGAAAGAAGTTAATGAAAATATTGCACCCAAAACCTATGGTATATTATTAAAGCAATACTCAGGGAAATTTGTAACTTGTGCTTTTATTATTAATTTTTAAAGAATAGAAATTAAAAGGAAAATAGAAGAATAAAGATAAAATCAGAAATTAATAAGGGAAAAAGAACAGTACCTGATAAAAAAAATTGAAGATCTCATTCTTTAGAAATAAATTAGACATTAAAATAGACACATTTCTGGGGGGAAAAGAGAAACCTAAAGAACATCCTCTTGGAAGTCTCATAAGTAATTCAAACTTAGCTCATCAAATCACTGATTTTCTCTAAAATACTTGTTCCTTCCTCAGTCTTATATCTTTTTTAAAAATATATTTTATTATTTTTTTTACAGAGGGGAAGGGAGAGGGATAGAGAGTTAGAAACATCGATGAGAGAGAAACATCAATCAGCTGCCTCCTGCACACCCCGTACTGGGGATGTGCCCACAACCAAGGTGTCTCGTTGGACTCCCTCCTCGTCCCGCATGGAGTAGGGTTCAATATCTGAAAGATGGGTCGCACACAAATGAGAGAAAAAGACACGAGATAATTTTGCAATATCGGAGGACCAGGCGGGCAAGTCCAACTCAAGGAGATGGACTTCCACTGATGCTCAGGCCACTCCGATCTTTTATTGAGGTCGGGGTAGCCTGAGGTAAGGGGATTTCAATGACACATGGATTAGCTCATCGGTAGACAATTTCCAGAAATAGGCAGGGTATCTGATTAGCTCATCAGTAGATGATTTCCAGGAATGGGTAGAGTTATCTGATCAACAATAATCAACAAGGATCTACACAAGTATCTAAGGAATTAAGTGAACTAAGGTGGGGATGATACTTTAGCTAGATTAACTGGGTGGTGTCTTAATTAACTGGGTGGTGCACAACCCTGACCTTTGCTAGGACTTTCAAGCCCTGACCTTTACTAGGACTTTCAAGCCCTGACTTTTGCCAGGACTTTCAAGGGCTACTAGCTTTTGGGGGTCTCTGTCTAAACTCAGCTAGTGAAGACAATTAATGGACTCCGGCACAAGGTACATGCCCTTGACCAGAATCGAACCCGGGACCCTTTAGTCCACATGCCGATGCTCTATCCCAGTGATGGCGAACCTTTTGAGCTCGGCGTGTCAGCATTTTGAAAAACCCTAACTTAACTCTGGTGCCGTGTCACATATAGAAATTTTTTGATATTTGCAACCATAGTAAAACAAAGACTTATATTTTTGATATTTATTGTATATAATTAAATGCCATTTAACAAAGAAAAATCAACCAAAAAAATGAGTTAGCGTGTCACCTCTGACACGCGTGTCATAGGTTCGCCATCACTGCTCTATCCACTGAGCCAAACCGGTCAGGGCAGTCAGTCTTATATCTTAATAAATTATACCACCATCTATGTCAAAACCCTGGAGTTATCCTTGTCTCCCTCATTCCCCACATTCAAACCAATATCAGGATATGTCTCTTCTATCTCTGTAGTGGACATCTATAGAATTTACCACCTCAACATTCTCCCCTTTTCTCTTGAAAACTCCCTCACTCTCAGAAGTATTTTCTCTTTGTCCTTTTGTTTCTCTTTCCTTTTTTTCTTCTCCCTTCATTTGCTCCTGTTTTTCCCACAGGTACAGAAATTTAAGGCAGTCATACTATTTTGTTCACATTACCATCAAGGCCTTTCTTATCTTTTCCCCATTCCAATTACTACTCATGTTCCTACCTTCCTCACTTAGGTCATCGCTCTAATATGTTTGAAATATGTCCTTGGATATATCTATGTCTTTTAATAATATATAGTGTCCTATGTATGTATATGTTTTAAATGTACATAATTGACATCATGTTACAGAAATCATTCTGTTTCTTTTTCATGTTTCTGTGAATACTTCCGATTTATAATATTGTCTTAAATGCCCTCACACCCTTGGCCACTGGTCCTGGGCCAAGATGGGCCCATCAGAGTCCTTACCCAGAATTTTTTTTAACTGAAACTGAGAAAGAAAATTCCTCTCCACTGTGGAAGCCATAAAATGTAAAACATAGGAGCTGTCGGCAGCCATGCGTCCTGCTATGTGGAACTGGTCTGCGACAAAAAAGAATGAAGCTAACATGCAGAAAGCAGCAGAGGTGAGAAACAGAATCCTAGAAAATCTCAAATCCCTGGTTTTAATTGTTCCTAAAGGTCCATATCCCTGCCCATCCCATATTTTAACTCTTCCTTCGATTCCATGAGCCAGTAAATCTCATCACCTCCATCTTGTGTCCACTTCAAATTGCGGTTCTATTACTTGCAGCCTATTTATAACTAATTATAATCTTCAAAATGTAACTGTTTTTCTGGTTTTTTAATTGTGGTAAAATACATATAACATAAAATATATGTTATTTTAAATATACAGTCCAGTAGTGGTAAGTACATTCACATTGTTGTACAACCAATCTCCAGAATAATTTTCATCTTGCAAAATTGAAACTATACTCATTAAACAGCTTCCCTTCCCTTTCCCCCAGCCTCCGGCAACCACCATTCTACTTCCTATGAATGTATCTGCTCTAGGTACCTCACGTAAGTGTAATTATAAGTATTTGTCTTTTTGTCTGGCATATTTCACTTAGCATAATATCCCCAAGATTCATTCATATTATAACATGAATAGTAATCCATTCCATTGGTATAGATCAGATTTTGTCTATTCGTCTGTCATTCGATACTTGGGTTGCTTCTATTTTTGGCTATTGTGAATAATGTTGCTATAAATAATAATAATAATGCTATGAACAGGTGTACAAATATGAATTTGAGACTGTCTTTCAGTTCTTTTGGGTATATATCCAGAAATGGGATTGCTAGATCATATGGTAATTCTATGTTTAATTTTTTGACATACTACCATGCTGTTTTCCATAGTAGCTGCACCAGTTTACATTTCCACCAACAGTGCACAAGGGCTCCAGTTTCTACACATCCCTACCAACGCTTGTTATGTGTGTGTGTTTCATAATAGTCATTCTAGCCCTAGCTGGTTTGGCTCAGTGGATAGGCCTGCGGACCGAAGGGTCCCGGGTTCAATTCCTGTCAAGGGCACATGCCCAGGTTGTGGCTGGATTCCCAGTAGGGGGTGTGCAGGAGGCAGCCCAATGGTTCTCTCTTATCACTGATGTTTCTATCTCTTTCCCTCTCCCTTTCTCTCTGAAACAAATAAAAAATATATTTAAAAAAATAATAATAGTCATTCTAATATATGTAAGATGGTATCTCCTTGTTTGATTTGTATTTCCCTAATAATTAGTAATGTTGAGCATCTTTTCATATGCTTGTTACAAGTCCATTTGTATATCTTCTTTGGAAACATGTCTGCTCAAATCTTTCACACATTTTTTTAAATCAGGTTTGTTTTTCCAAAATGTAATGTTTTTTAAATAATCAAGTGATTATTTTTTTCTGCCTCCACTTTCACTATCCAAGTCCCTGTTGTCTTTCATGTGGAAAACTCTAATACTATTTAACTGAATCCCCTGATTCCACTCTTTTCTCTTTTTTTCATTCACCATAATGTAGTGATTTTCTGAAAATATTAATTCTAGCATGTCACCTGTTCAAAATTTTTTAATGGCATTCCATTGCTCTTGAGTAACATATCCATAAATCATGGTCCCTAATGATCTTCTAGACCCTGCCAACTTCACTCTCATCTCTTACACTACTCGTTGATCACTATTTTCACATACATTGGCCTCCTTTTAGTTCCTAGAATATGCCAACCTCCATCCCTCCTTAAAATCTTCACACATGTTATTCCCTCTACTTGAAACACTTTTTTCCCTACTCTGCCCATTCATCTTACGGGTCACCTTAAAATTTCACTTCTCACCCTAACCGGTGTTGATGTTCTGTTTTGTGAACGGTGACGCTGAGATGAGCTTGGCGTGCAGGATTGAGTTTAGAGAAGCAGAGGGCTATTGCTAGTCAGGCAAGTAGCAAAGCCCCCAAAGCTCTCATCGCTTTTATTTGGGGAGTACAGCAAATAACAATGGAGTACAGCAAGTGACAATGATTAACAGGCATGTTGGGTGTAAATCATCGCCACTCTCCTGGCTTCTTCCCACCACCAGGATTTAAATTGTAGATATTGCCCTGGGGCTAATACTGCCTTAGCTATAGCATTCCAATCATATGGAATTAATTTATAATCTGTATAAATTAATTATATATTAATTAATATATAAAATTAATAATATATAATTATATTATATATAATAATATAGCTAATAATATATAAATTAATTAATTTATAATCTGTATAAAAAGCTTGTATTACCAAGCACGCTTCCTAGAGAAATGGAGGAACCCATTTATTAACACTAGTGACTAGTGGACTCCGGGAAATAACTTCCAAATCAGGGTGCAGTAACATACAGAGGCTTCGCTTTTTATAATCTACTGGGGTCTTTGTCTTGCAGATATGGTTCCACCCCCTTGTGGGCTTATAGGAAGGCCCCAGGTGTTGGGGTTCCCAGGTCATATCAGATGATCTGTCCTGGGGCCAGCAACACCCCCACCACCACCACCACTAGGGCAGTGCATTGTTCCGTTTTTATGGCCTGACAGGCCTTGCATTTCCTCAATCTGAGCAAAAAAACAAATCTCTGAAAGTCCCCTATAAGCCTTGTGATTAGAGTTCTTAAAATTTCCTCACAGGAAGTTTAAAAATAAAATGTGCCACTCTAGCACGTTCCCCACTGGTCAAATCATTGATTCTGTGTCAGTGGTGCCTGGAGTGGGGACCTGGGAGACCAGGGCCCCATCTAAGGTGCTGGTGAGCTCCCAGGTAAAAAAAAAAAAAAAAAAAAAAAAAAGCTTGTATTATTCCTACTGTCTATGGAGCATTAGCCCCATAATTAGCAACTGATTCTTTTTTTTTAAATATATTTTATTGATTTTTTACAGAGAGGAAGGGAGAGAGATAGAGAGTTAGAAACATCAATGAGAGAGAAACATCGATCAGCTGCCTCCTGCACATCTCCTACTAGGGATGTGCCCGCAACCAAGGTACATGCCCCTGACCAGAACCGAACCTGGGACCCTTCAGTCTGCAGGCCGACGCTCTATCCACTGAGCCAAACCGGTTTTGGCAGCAACTGATTCTTTTAACAGTTTTATTACTCTTAACTCTACATGTTGTACCCATGAAGGTATTGAGCATTAGCAGCTCTTTGTGTCCTCAGGAGTGGGGTGGAGGCTCAGCCGCTAATGCCGGATTAATGGCTAGTGCCCTTTTACTTTCACTTTTCCCGGGCGGTGCAGCCAACTCCTGAGGACTTTTATTCTCTTTCTTTTCCTTAACTTAAGGAGAGTGTAAAAATCACCATCCGATTCAGCGGAAGATGAAACATCCAGCTCTGAATCGCTGGCTGAGGCTATTCTTTCATAACCTTCTATTTTGACAGCTAGTTTTCTGTTCCTTTCTTGACTCCCTCGGTTCTGTAACTGCACCTGGGAGCGGCACAGGGGGTAGCTGTCTGTCAGGAAGGAGAGGCTCAGGACTTAAACACCCAGCTCCTGGTGTAGCACTTCTCGACCTCAAAGGAATTTTTTCATAATCTTCAGAATCAGACTGCAAAGGCTGTAAAGTTAACGTTACTAAATTAAAAATAGCCCAGGGGAGAAACCAAGATGGCGGCATAGGTAAACACCGGAAATTGCTGCCTCCCACAACAAATTCAAAAATACAACTAAAAGACCGAACAGACATCATCCAGAACCACAGGAAGGCTGGCTGAGTGGAAATTCTATAACTAGAAGGAAAGAGAAAAGCATACCGAGACTCAGAGGAGGTGCGGTGTGGAAGTAAAATACAAAGGTGCGGAGGTGCATGCGGAGAGGGCTGGTGGCTGAGGACATGGTTGTCTTTTTCAATCGGGAGGGAGTCTCAAGCTCTGAGCTCCAGTTCCGGGCGAGTCTCTGGGGACCCAGACTCATACGGGAGAAACGGGACTGTCTGGCATCGGTTGGAACTCAAGGGCAGCTTTCTCTTGGAGGTGCTCACAGCGATTGCCGGGGCCTCTGAGGGCAGGACTGAGAGCAGCTATAACTGCTCGCTCCGCCCTGTTGATCCCCTGGGACCCCGCCCCACCCAAGCCATGCACTGAGGCTTTTGCATATAAAAGGCCTGGCCCTTTGTAATCTGAAAATTACTTAACAAACTGCAGCTGGCCCAAGGCCCCAGGGCAACTTGCACTGCTTCACAGCTGAGCTCCTGCTGGGTAGCCTCAGGCAGAGGCTAGATTAGCACCTCCTTAGAGATCCAGGAGCCAGTTCTCCCACTGCAGAAACAGCTGATTCTCACAGCCAATAGGCCTGGAGGTCAATCCCTCCCACTGTTACCTACAACAATCAAGGCTTAACTACAAAAAGACTGTGCACAAAGCCCACAAGGGGGTGCACCAAGAGTGTCTACCTCGGGTAATTGGGGAGGCTGAGCCACTGGGCCCTATAGGACACTTAGCACAGAAAGCTATTCTATCGACACAGCGAAGCATAAAAAATGCCGAGACAAAGAAACAGGACACAAATGACAGAAATGGAGGAAAGCAAACTACTGGATATAGAGTTCAAAACCACACTTTTAAGGTTTTTCAAGAATTTTCTAGAAACCGCCGATAAATTTAATGAGACCCTCAAGGAATCTAGTGAGACCCTCGATGTTGTGATAAAGGACCAACTAGAAATCAAGCATACACTTTTTGAAATAAAGAATATTATACAGACTCCCAACAGCAGACCAGAGGATCACAAGAATCAAGTCAAAGATTTGAAATATGAAGAAGCAAAAAACAACCAACCGGAAAAGCAAAATGAAAAAAGAATCCAAAAATACGAAGATAGTGTAAGGAGCCTCCGGGACAACTTCAAGCGTACCAACATCCAAATTATACAGGTTCCAGAAGAAGAGAGAGAGCAAGATATTGAAAACCTATTTGAAGAAATAATGACAGAAAACTTCCCCTACCTGGTGAAAGAAATAGACTTACAAGTCCAGGAAGCGCAGAGAACCCCAAACAAAAGGAATCCAAAGAGGACCACACCAAGACACATCATAATTAAAATGCCAAGAGCAAAAGACAAAGAGAGAATCTTAAAAGCAGCAAGAGAAAAACAGTCAGTTACCTACAAGGGAGTACCCATACGACTGTCAGCTGATTTCTCAACAGAAACTTGCAGGCCAGAAGGGAGTGGCAAGAAATATTCAAACTGATGAATACCGAGAACCTACAACCAAGATTACTTTATCCAGCAAAGCTATCATTCAGAATTGAAGGTCAGATAAAGAGCTTCACAGATAAGGAAAAGCTAAAGGGGTTCATCACCACTAAACCAGTATTATATGAAATGCTGAAAGGTATTCTTTAAGAACAGGAAGAAGAAAAAGGAACTCTTACCATTTGCCACAGCATGGATGGAACTAGAGAGCATTATGCTAAGTGAAATAAGCCAGTCAGAGAAGGATAAATACCACATGATCTCACTCATTTGTGGAATATAATGAACATCATAAACTGATGAACAGGGACTGATCCAGAGACGAAGAGGCATTGATTGGACTGTCGGGCCTTGGAGGGAAGGTAGGGGAGGGTGGGGTTAAGGGGGAAAGATCAACCAAAGGACTTACATGCAAGCGTATAGGTCTAACCAATGGACAGGGACAACGAGGGGGGGGTGAGGGCATGACCCGGGGGGGGGGGGGAATGTAGGGGGTAACGTGGGTATAAGGACACATGTAATATCTTAATCAATAAAAAAATATATTAAAAAAAAGAAATAAAAAGTAAAAAAGACAGTCACATAAAAAAAAAAGAATAATTATGAAGTCACTGAGAAAGTTACCATAGGGATATTTATAAGGTAAAGATAAATTATCTTTATTTGCAAATAGCGTGATTATTTGGAGAATGAACTAGAAAACTATTAGCTCTAACAAGATACTCTAGTCCTAACCAGTTTGGGTCAGTGGCTAGAGTGTCGGCCTGTGGACTGAAGGATCCCGGGTTTGATTACGGTCAAGGGCACATGCCCAGCTTTCGGGCTTGATACCCAGTTATAGGGCGTGCAAGAGGCAGCCAATCAGTGATTCTCTCTTATCGTTGATGTTTCTATCTCTCTCTCTCTCCCTCTCCCTTCCTCTCTGAAATCGATAAAATAAAAAAATATATTTTTTAAAAAGATACTCTAGTAAAGTGTCCTATTACATTTTCATATACATTATCAGTAAGTAATTTAAAAATCTAAGGAAATACCTTATCTCAAAAAAATGTACTTAGACATAAATTTAATCATATCTGTATTGGACACAAATAAACTATAAAAATTTTACTGAGAAACCTAAAACGAAAACACTTTACTAAATTGAAAGACACAGATGTTTATGGATAGGAAGACTTTATTCTTAAATGTCATATGCCCCCAATTCATTGTTCATTTTACAGTGTGGTATTTCTGACAACCTTAATAAAGGATTTCTAAAGTCCTTTTGAAAGAATTATTTGTGAGAAAAGCTAATAAATTTTAGAAAGAGTAATCAGGGAAAAACATAATGCAATGAACAACTGGAAAATGAACTGACATTCTCATAAATGGAACAAAATATGGAGTCCAGAAAAGCCCTAAGCACTAATAGAAATTTAATTTTGATAAACATAACATTTCAGAAGAAAAAGATGATTCAGTCAGTAAATTGGTGTGTTAAAGACTCATGAAAGAATAAGTGGCCAATAAATATACAGAAAAAGTGTTCAATCACTGTTTAAAAAAAGTAAATTCAAACTACTAGATATTTCATTAAATGAACAGATAAAATATATCAAAGGTGAAGAAAAATGGATATTCCTTAGAAACTGCTGTGAGAGTATAAAATGGTATAATTTACAACCCTTTTGGGGATGAATTTGGCAAGCAGTATAAAATGTCTTAGAAGTGTACATGCCTTTTGATGCAAATACCAGTTGGTGGAATCTACTCAAAGCATGTATGGAGATACACAAAGATCTTGTAACAAGGCTATTATTCATTACATCATTACTTATTACTAGAGGCCTGGTGCACGAAATGCGTGCACAGGTGCAGTCCCTAGGCCTGGCCGGCAATCAAAGCGTGAGCATCTGGCGTGGAAGGGCAGGTCCCAGCTGACCTCTGGGCCCTGGGCAGCACCTGGCCCCATTGGCCCCCGCACACCCCCCTCCGCCTGAGTCCCAGCACCCGAGTCTCCATGTGGAGATGCAATGAGCACGGCCAGACGCTGCAGGCCAGGGCGCAGTGTGGGCCTCTGGGCCACCCAGTGGTGCTGCATGGAAGCCGGGCGGGAAGCATGCTCTCTCCCTGCTTGCCTCGCAGACTGGCTCCTGCACGAACCCACAAGCCTGACCGGCCCCTGCGGTCCCAGGGCTGCCGCCCAGCTCACCCGGAAGAAGAGGCCATGCAGGTGCAGGCGGCTCCTTGCGGGTGCCCGGCACCTGAGTGTGGGCTTCCCCTGCGCGAGCCTGGCATCCTGGGAGGGTAGCTGGGGGA
>NW_005871310.1:460530-461842 GCF_000147115.1 Myotis lucifugus | reverse complement strand
GACACCGGCATTCTCCACCGCACCTCTGTCTCCAGGTAGCCGGTGAGAGGTTGCAGCCCCCACCCTCCCGCCCGGGCACCACGGGAGATTGGTCGCTGCCACCCACCCCCAGTTCCACATCTCAGTCCCCTGTCTGGCTCCCTCAGCACCTGGGAGCCAGGCGGTGGCCCCACCCCCTGCCACAGCTGCTGGTCGCTGTCTGCAGGACAATCAGCGGGGTAGATTGGGCCCCGCTTGTCCCCTCCTTGGCCTGGCGTCGCCCGGTCACATGCTCCACCATCCCACCACAGTCCCACTCTCACCAGGGCCCATCAGGGCCTGCAGCACCTCCACTGCTGCCTGCTGCGAGTGCCACATCACCGACGCCCACCATGTTCCGCACCACCCCCTGGTGGTCAGCACACATCATAGCGAGCAGTTGAACTCCTGGTCAAGGGGACAATTTGCATATTAGGCTTTTATTATATAGGACTAGAGGCCCCGTGCATGAAATTGTGCAGGGGGGGAGGGGGGAGTCCCTGAGCCCGGCCTGCACCCTTTCCAATCCAGGACCCCTTGGGGGATGTCCGACTGCCTCTCGCAATCTGGGACCGCTGGCTCCTAACCACTTGCCTGCCTGCCTGCCTGCTTGATTGCCCCTAACCACCTCTGCCTGCCTGCCTGATTAACCCTAACTGCTCCCCTACCAGCCTAATTGCCCCTAACTGCTCCACTGCTGGCCTGATCGCCCCTAACCGCCTCTACCTCACCCCTCACCTGGGACCCAGGATTCCCTCATCCAGGCAGTCACAGGCACCTGGGACCTGGGCTTTTCTCCCTTTGTCCGGTTGCAGGCACCCAGGACCCAGGCCGGCTTCGCTTGGGTTGGCCGCAGCTGCAGGGGACCGTGGGCAGGTGGCTTAACCCGGGCCGCAGCCACAGGTGCCCGGGACTGCGGAGCAGGTGGCTTGTCCCTCTCTTGGGCCACAGCCTAGCTGGTCCCCATTTCCTCTCTCGCGAGCTCATTTGTGCCTGCCGGGCCCCCATTTCTCTTTTTGTGAGCTCATTTGTGCCTGGCTGGGCCCCCATTCCCTCTCCTCCCCAGGTGTTGAGGTGTCTGAGCCGTAATGGAATGACAGGCATGGAGGGGTGGAGACCTATTTGCATATTAGGCTCTTTATTAATAGGAAAGCCCCCCCCCCCCAATCTAAATGTTCAACAAAAGAGTTATTGTAAAATATGGGTATTTTTGTAAAAAGGAAACAATTTTTTTTAAATTGTTTTATTGCTTAAAGATATACAAAAGGGATATAAAAAAGTGCTTCCCTTTTTT
>NW_005871310.1:428377-459904 GCF_000147115.1 Myotis lucifugus | reverse complement strand
ATGTCCTCTTTTGAAAGGTGTCTATTTAGATCCTTTGCCCATTTTTTGATTGGATTGTTTATCTTCCTTTTGTTAAGTTGTATGAGTTCCCTATAAATTTTGGAGATTAGGCCCTTATCAGATATGACATTGGCAAATATGTTTTCCCACGCAGTGGGCTTTCTTGTTGTTTTGTTGATGGTTTCTTTTGCTGTGCGGAAGCTTTTTATTTTGATGTAGTCCCATTTGTTCATTTTCTCTTTAGTTTCAAGTGCCCTAGGAGCTGTATCAGTGAAGAAATTGCTTCGGCATATGTCTGAGATTTTGTTGCCTTTGGATTCTTCTAGTATTTTTATGGTTTCCCGTCGTACATTTAAGTCCTTTATCCATTTTAAGTTTATTTTTGTGTATGGTGTAAGTTGGTGGTCTAGTTTCATTTTCTTGCATGTATCTGTCCAATTTTCCCAACACCATTTTATTGAAGAGACTATCTTTTTTTAAAATATATTTTATTGATTTTTTACAGAGAGGAAGGGAGAGAGATAGAGAGTTAGAAACATCGATGAGAGAGAAACATGCATCAGCTGCCTCCTGCACATCTCCTACTGGGGATGTGCTCGCAATCCAGGTACATGCCCTTGACCAGAATCGAACCTGGGACCTTTCAGTCTACAGGCTGACGCTCTATCCACTGAGCCAAACCGGTTTCAGCTGAAGAGACTATCTTGACTCCACTGTATGTTCTTGCCTCCTTTGTCAAATATTAATTGAGCATATTGGTTCGGGCTGATTTCTGGGCTCTCTATTCTATTCCATTGATCTATATGTCTCTTCTTGTGCCAGTACCAGGCAGTTTTGAGAACAGTGGCTTTGTAATACAGCTTGATATCTGGTATTGAGATCCCACCTACTTTGTTCTTTCTCAGGATCGCTGCAGCTATTCGGGGTCTTTTTTTATTCCAGATGAATTTTTGGAGAGTTCGTTCTAGATCTGTGAAATATGCCGTTGGTATTTTAATGGGAAGTGCGTTGAATTTATAGATTGCTTTGGGTAGTATGGACATTTTAATGATGTTGATTCTACCAATCCATGAACACGGTATGTTCTTCCATCTGTTTATGTCTTCCTCTATCTCTTTTTTCAACATCCTGTAGTTTTCTGAGTAGAGGCCTTTTACCTCTTTAGTTAAGTTTATTCCTAGGTAGCTTAATATTTTTGGTGCGATGGTAAATGGGATTGTTTTTTTAGTCTCTCTTTCTGAAAGTTCACTATTGGTGTATAGAAATGCCTTAGATTTCTTGCGGTTAATTTTGTATCCTGCTACATTGCCAAATTCATGTATTAAGTCTAGTAGTTTTCTGATGGAGTCTTTAGGGTTTTGTATGTATAATATCATGTCGTCTTCAAATAAGGACAGTTTTACTTCCTCTTTTCCAATTTGGATGCCTTTTATTTCTTCTTCTTGTCTAATTGCAATGGCTAATACTTCCAGTACTATGTTGAACAGGAGTGGTGAGAGTGGGCATCCCTGTCTTGTTCCTGTTCTTAGGGGAGATGGTGTTAGTTTTTGTCCATTGAGTATGATGTTGGCTGTGGGCTTGTCATATATGGCTTTTATTATGTTGAGGTATGATCCTTCAATTCCCACCTTGCTGAGAGTTTTTATCAAAAATGGGTGTTGGATTTTGTCAAATGCTTTTTCTGCATCAATTGATATGACTATGTGGTTTTTTTTCTTTCAGTTTGTTTATGTGATGTATCACGTTTATTGATTTTCGGATATTGTACCATCCTTGCATCCCTGGGATAAATCCTACTTGGTCATGGTGTATGATCTTTCTGATGTACTGCTGGATCCAATTTGCTAAGATTTTGTTGAGGATTTTGGCATCTATGTTCATGAGGGATATTGGCCTGTAATTCTCTTTCATTGTGTTGTCTTTACCTGGTTTTGGTATTAGGGTGATGCTGGCTTCATAGAATGAGCTTGGAAGTGTTCCTTCCTCTTGAATTTTTTGTAGTAGTCTGAGGAGGATAGGTTTTAGTTCTTCCTTGAATGTTTGGTAAAACTCCCCTGGGAAGCGGTCTGGTCCTGGGCTTTTGTTTGCTGGAAGCTTTTTGATGACTGCTTCAATTTCTTCCATAGTTATTGGCCTATTGAGATTTTTAGATTCTTCTTGATTGAGTTTTGGAATGTTGTATTTTTCTAAGAATTTGTCCATTTCCTCCAGGTTGTCTAGTTTGTTGGAGTAGAGTTGTCCATAGTATTGTTTAACAATCATTTGTATTTCTGTGGGGGCTGGTTGTTATTTTGCCTCTATCATTTCTGATTTTGTTTATTTGGGTCCTCTCTCTTTGCTTCTTGCTGAGCCTGGCTAGAGGTTCGTCAATCTTGTTTATCCTTTCAAAGAACCCAGCTCTTGGTTTTATTGATTTTCTGTATTGTTTTTTTGGTCTCTATGTCATTTATTTCTGCTCTAATCTTTATTATCTTCTTCCCTCTGCTCACTCTGGGGTTTTCTTGTTGCTCTCTTTCTAATTCTTTGAGATGTAGAGTTAGATGATTTACTACCATTTTTTCTTGTTTTTTGAGATAGGCCTGTAGAACTATAAACTTCCCTCTCAGGACTGCTTTCATTGTGTCCCATAGGTTTTGGATTGTTGTGTTTTCATTGTCATTAGTTTCCAGAATGTTTTTAATTTCTTCTTTGATTTCATTGGTAACCCAATCAATATTTAATAACATGCTATTCAGCTTCCAAGTGTTTGAGTATTTTGGGTTGTTTTTATTGTAGTTTATTTCTAATATTATGCCATTGTGGTCTGAGAAGATGGTGGTATGATTTCAATCTTCTTAAAATTGGGGAGACTTTGTTTGTGACCCAATATGCGGTCTATTTTTGAATATGTCTTATGAGCACTTGAGTAGAACGTATATTCCGTGGCTTTGGGGTGAAGTGTTCTGAAGATGTCAATTAAGTCCATCTGATCTAGTGAGTCATTTAGAATTGCTGTTTCTTTGCTGATTGTTTATCTAGAGGATTTATCCAGTGATGTCAGTGGTGTATTAAAGTCCCCTACTATGATTGTATTGTTGTCGATCTCTTCTTTGATATCTTCCAGGAGTTTTTTTTATGTATTTGGGTGCTCCTGCATTGGGTGCATATATGTTTATCAGGGTTATATCTTCTTGTTGTATTGATCCCTTTAGTATTATGAAGTGGCCTTCCTTATCTCTTGTTATGGCCTTCACTTTGAGGTCTATTTTGTCTGATATAAGTATTGCTACCCCAGCTTTCTTTTCAGTTCCATTTGCCTGAAAGATATTTTTCCATCCCTTCACTTTCAGTCTGTGTGAGTCCCTTCTTCTGAGGTGGGTCTCTTGTAGACAGCAAATGTATGGGTCATGTTTTTTTATCCATTCAGCCACTCGATGCCTTTTGGTTGGAGCATTTAGTCCATTTACGTTTAAAGTTATTATTGAAAGGTACTTGTTTGTAGCCATTTCTTTTTTTGTGTTGCTGTTTTCTTTCTGAGCTTTTTATTTCTTCTTTTTACACCAGTCCCTTTAGCATTTCTTGCATTGCTGGCTTGGTGGTGATAAACTCCCTTAGCCTTTTTTTGTCTGTGAAGTTTCTTATTTCCCCTTCAATTTTGAATGATAGCCTTACTGGATAGAGTATTCTTGGATTCAGTTCTTTGCTTTGCATCACTTTGTAAATTTCCGTCCATTCTTTTCTGGCCTGATGTGTTTCTGTTGAGAAATCATTTTATAATCTAATGGGAGATCCCTTGTATGTAACTTTCCGTCTCTCTCTTGCAGCCTTTAAGATTCTCTCTTTGTCCTGAACATTTGCCATGGTAGTTATGATGTGTCTTGGTGTGGGTCTTTTCGGGTTCACCTTGTTTGGGACTCTCTGTGCTTGTGTGACTTTTTTCTTCCCCACCTCAGGGAAGTTTTCTGATATTATTTCTTCATATAGGTTTTCTAAGTCTTGTTCCTTTTTCTGTTGTTCTGGTACCCCTATTATTCGTATGTTGTTTCATTTCATGTTGTCCCATAGCTCCCTTAGGCTCTCCTCCTGTCTTTTAATTTTTTTCTCCAATTGCTGTTCAGTTTGGGTGTGTTTTGTTTCCCTGTCTTCTAATTCGCTAAGTCGGTCCTCTGCTTCTCCTAGATTACTGTTGAAACTTTCAATGGTGTTTTTTATTGCAGCTATATCACTCTTCATTTCTTCTTGGTTCTTACATAATTTATTGATTTTTTCATCTGTTTCTTCTTGCTTCTTGCATAAGTTGTTGATTTTTTCTTCCATCTGGTTTATGCATTCTAGGACCCTTAATCTGAATTCTTTTTCTGTCATGCTGCATGCCTCAGTTTCACTTAGCTGCTTTTCTGGCGAGTCCTCCTTTCCTTTCCTTTGAGGGTTTCTTTGTCTACCCATGTTTGATCTCACCAACATATCTAGATGTTGAGTCGTTCAGTGGCTGCTCCCTGGGTGGCAGTGGCTCCTTGGGCTGTGGTTGCTCCTCGGGCAGTTGCGGTAGCAGCTGCTCCTCAGTTGGCAGCAGCTCCTGTGGTGGGTGCTGTTTACTGCTGTGGTGGCTCCTCTGGCTGGTGGGGGGAGGCTTCACACACAGCTGCTGTTTCTCAGACAGAGGGTGTGGTGATCAGGAGGCTGCTGTTCCTTGAATGGGGGCGGGCTACACAAGCCAAAAGGAATACTATTAAGCCATTTTAAAAGTTGCATAAATAGGCGTATTGATAAACAAAGATTCATAGATTATTCATAATATTGTTTGAAAAAAAAGCAAGTTACCAAACCTGTTAAAGTTTTGTCTGTGTATATATGTGAGCCTAGAGAGATAAGCACCTAATGCTAGGCCTTAGCTAGCATTTGTCTTTGGTGAGGAAGCAGATTAAACCTATTTTTCTATTGAACATGCATTGCTTTTGTTTGTTAATAAGAAAAAATAAAGAAAACTTTGTGCCGAACCGGTTTGGCTCAGTGGATAGAGCGTCGGCCTGCGGACTCAAGGGTCCCAGGTTCGATTCCGGTCAAGGGCATGTACCTTGGTTGCAGGCACATCCCCAGTAGGGGGCGTGCAGGAGGCAGCTGATCGATGTTTCTCTCTCATCGATGTTTCTAACTCTCTGTCCTTCTTCCTTCTTCTCTGTAAAAAATCAATAAAATATATTTAAAAAAAAGAAAAGAAAACTTTGTTTAAATGCTATAAAAGTAGTGAAAAATTGAAGCATAATGCAGTATTGAAAATTATAATTATGAAAACTTTGAAGAAACTGAGCCAAATGGAGGAGTAAACAAAATGTTATCTTTGTCCTGATTTTAACTGTCATATAATGTATGTATATTGAAGAAAAGGAAACATAGAAAATGAGCATAATTTATTAAGATAGTAGGATTGTAGGCAATTTTTCTCATTGTTAAATAATTTTTAAAAATAAAAATTTATAGCAGAATTTGAATGTAGCTCATTACAATGATGAAAATGTAGAGACCAGTCAAGAAATAGATGGTATGGGTAAGGGGTGAACTTAAGCCTTCCATAATCATCATCAGTTACTTCCTATAAAACTTCATCAGAAAAAAAAGCATTTATACTTACTAAGAAAGTCAGCTTTGAGACAAGTTCCCTTTTATACAAAGATTCTGGAGCCCTGGTAATGTAGACAGTTCCCCCATTAACAACACAGGCCCAGGCCTATTTTACTGTAAAGCATTTTCTGTTCATTTATTTTTTTGGTTAATCCTCACCTGAGGATATTTCTTCCATTGCCTTTACAGAGAGTTGGAAGGAAGGAGGGGGGAGAAAGGGAGGGAGGGATAGAGAGAGAGAGAGAAAGAAACATCATTGTGAGAGAGACACATCGATTGGTTGCCTTCTGTGCATAAGCCCCCGAACAGGGACAGGAATGAACCTGCAACCCAGGTCTGTACCCTTGACCTGGAATCCAACCCCCAACCCTTCAATGTGTAGGCCGGCTCTCTAAACACTTAGCAACACCAGCCAGGGCTTTTTATTTATTTTTAATCCTCACCCAAGGATATGTTTTTTATTGATTTTCGAGAGAAAGGAAGGGAATGAGAGAGAAACATCAATGTGATGTTGCCTTTCCTGGCCAGGGATTTGAACCCATAACCTAAGTATGTGCCGACAGGGAATTAAACCTGCACCCTTTGTGTGTGTGTGTGTGTGTGTGTGTGTGTGTGTGTACGGAACATTCCAACCTAGCCACACCAGATGGGCTCTTTTTATTTTTTTAAAAAATATATATATTTTAGAGCAGCTTAAGGTTCATAGCAAAATTGATCCAAAGGCAGGAGTTTTCCATAAAACCCCTGCCCCCCCCCACCCATATGCATAGCCTCCCCATTATCAACATCGCTCACAAGAAAGGTATATTGGTTACAATTGAACCTATATTAACTCTTTACCCCCCAAAGTCCATAGTTTACATTGTAGTTCACTCTTGTATATTCAATAGGTCTGTATTTTGCGTTTTCAAAATCTTTTCATCGAACATGTTGACTTTTGCTTTTACCCCTTTTTTATTCCTGGATTTCAGAACAATGTGTGCTCAGTACTGCATCTCCTTTGCTGATGTTGAAAAAGCTCATATCAACATTCGAGATTTTATCCACTTCACACCAGTGCTAACAAGCTCCATTTTGAATCAAGTAACAGGGCGCAATCTTTACTTCAAATGTGAACTCTTCCAGAAAACTGGATCTTTTAAGGTAACAATCCCTTTTGATAGTGTGGCGTGTATCTTTTCAATCCCTTTCACATATTAAATTTATTAGATTCTCCTAACTACTGAGTGAGGTAGAACATCTTCTTATAGTTGAAGAAAGGGTTGTAGTTTTCCTTTGATCAAGTTCTGGTTACTTAGCATCAGGTGTTTACAAGCCACTTTTTTACTGTCCAAACTAGGATATGAGAATGAAAGAGGAAACTTCTAATGATTAAATGGAGACAATAAACATCACCCTGAACTGTTGCAAAGCAAAATGGGCGAGTGGGATTACTGTATATCCAAGTTTAAGCACTCACTTTGTGTCAGCTTGCTATTGATACCTTATTATGATTATAAAAGATCTAAACCTAGCTAAATCCTCATATCTTTTTTTTTTTTTTTTTAATTCTCACCCGAGGATATCTTTCCATTGATTTTTAGATAGAGTGGAGAGGAGAGGGAGAGACAGAGAGCAACATCGTTGTGAGAGACACATTGATTGGTTGCCTCCTGCGCGTGCCCTGACCGGGTGGGGATCAAGCCTGCAACTGAAGTACATGCCCTCGACTGGTATCAAACCCGGGACCCTTCAGTCTGCAGGCCGACGCTCTATCCCTGAGCCAAACCAGCTAGGGCCTCATAAAATCTTTTTCTACCAAGTATGTCAGTGCCTTTTCTATGCAAAAAGATAGACTTATGTGTGTTGATCAGGGGTGGGCAAACTTTTTGACTCGAGGGCCACAATGGGTTCTTAAACTGGACCGGAGGGCCGGAACAAAAGCATGGATGGAGTGTTTGTGTGAACTAATATAAATTCAAAGTAAACATCATTACATAAAAGGGTACGGTCTTCTTTTTTTTTTTAGTTTTATTCATTTCAAACGGGCCGGGATCCAGCCCGCGGGCCGTAGTTTGCCCACGGCTGGTGTTGATTCATTACCATTAGTTGAGCTTTACGATCCTTCAGGTAAAAATCTGAAAGCTGCATTTAGTGCAGTACCTGACAGGTGTCAGTACCTGTTAAGTGATAGCTTTAAGATTTCAAGAATCTACCTTTTCTCCCACCATAAACTGAGAGCTTTTACACTAAAACATAAAAAATTCTCACCCTAGCCGGTTTGACTCAGTGGATAGAGTGTCAGCCCATGGACTGAAGGGTCCCAGGTTTGATTTTGGTCAAGGGCACATGCCCAGGTTGCAGGCTCATTCGGTCCCCAGTAGGGGGTGTGCAGGAGGCAGCCTATCAATGATTCTCTCTCATTGATGTTTCTATCTCTCTCCGCCCTTCCTCTGAAATAAATACAAATATATATTTTTTAAAAGTTCCTTTTCCCTTTGCTTCTGCCAAGGCCTTGCCCTATATCCAACTTGCAGGAGATGGCAGGCTGGTCAACAAATAGGTTGATGAGAAACGTCTTAAGAGAGATATATACATATACAAAGTGCCATGAAAGAAGAGAGAATGAAGTTACTAATTTTGCCTGGGAGATCAAGGAAGTTGAATCAGATGAGTTTGATCCCAATTTTATAGGATGTGTACTTTTTTTAAAAATTTTTTAAAATATATTTTATTGATTTTTTACAGAGAGGAAGGGAGAGAGATAGTTAGAAACATCGATGGGAGAGAAACATCAATCAGCTGCTTCCTGCACACCCTCTACTGGGGATGTGCCCGAAACCCAGGTACATGCCCTTGACAGGAATCGAACCTGGGACCTTTCAGTCCGCAGGCTGACGCTCTATCCACTGAGCCAAACCGGTTTCGACAGGATGTGTACTTTTATCCAGATAAGGGAGTGGGGGAAAGAACGACAGGTAGAGATATGGCATGCTCAGAGGTACAGGGGTGTGAGCTAACCTGGTAGGAGGGAAACTAGAAACAATTTAGGATGGCTACAACAATGATACAAGCAGATTTGTATTTGAAAGGCTGTAACTTATAATTTGTACTTTTTTTTTTTTTTTTTTTTTTTTTTACTAAAAAAGGCATTCAGCCCTAGTCAGTTTTGCTCAGTTAATAGAGCGTCAGCCTGTGGACCTAAGGGTCCCAGGTTCGATTCCTGTCAAAGGCACATACCTCAGTTGCAGGCTCTTCCCCAGCCCGTGCCCCGGTTGGGGCTCACGCAGGAGACAACCAATCAATGTTTTTCTCTCACATCGATGTTTCTGTCGTTCCCTCTCTCTAAAAATCAATGGGAAAATAACAAGTGAGGATTAAAAAATAAAATAAAAAGGGAAGTCAAAGAAAAAAATAACATGTCTTTAAAAGATCACTTTAATAATCTAGTGGAAATATTAGATGAGAATGATCCTTGAAGCAGGATCACTTGAGGTTTGATAACACACAAGTTGAAAAATGAGGCCTCACCAAGGTAGTGGCAAAGAAGACACACAAGATATTTAGGAGGTAGAATAGATAAGATTTAGTGATGGACTGGATGTGCAGTATTAGGAAGAGAAAATCTAGTAAAGCTCCTTGGTGTGTGTGTTTTCTTTAAGAAACTTTAATCAAATACGAATTCAATCTTTCTTTTCAAGGTTCGTGGTGCCCTTAATGCAATCAGAGGTTTGATTCCTATCACTTCTGAAAAGCCCAAAGCTGTTGTTACTTACAGCAGTGGAAATCATGGCCAGGCTCTCGCCTATGCTGCCCAATTGGAAGGTACTTATTGATTTCTCCGGGTCCTGGGTAGGATGTTAGAGTAGAAAAGTATCCTTACTTTCAGTGAAGTGGGTGATAGCTGTGGGAATTTCTCCAAGTCCCTATCTGATTACAAGCAACTGAACAGAAATTTCTACCCTAAACTTTCCCAATTTGTACTAACTGTGTTTCTCCATCTCAGGAATTCCTGCTTATATTGTGGTACCCCAAACAGCTCCCAACTGTAAAAAACTGGCAATACAAGCCTATGGAGCCTCTATAGTCTACAGTGAACAGAGCGACGAGGTGAGAAAGGGAGCAATGTTCAGTAACATCTTACCAGTTTTCACTGTCAAATGAAATTTCTCTTCCTACATTTTTGGGTACTTCTTCTCAGGCTCCTGTTTCCCTTTTTTTCTTTTTTAAAGATTTTATTTTTTAAAGAAAGGGAAAGGGAAAGAAACATTGATCAGCTGCCTCCTGCATGGCCCCCACCCAGGGGTTGAGCCTGACCTGGAATTGAACCAGCAACCTTCTGGTGCACAGGACAGTGCCCAACCTCCTAAGCCACACAGGCCAGGGCTCGTTTCCTTTTATATATGCCTAATCGTTTCTTTATCTACATTCACATTAGTCTCATAGTTTGAAATATCACCCATCTATATGCCAACTCCAGTCCTCAACTTTGCCCTTAACCCAGATTTGTATATCCAACAGCTACTCAGTGTCCCTACTTGGATGTCTTAATAGGCATTTCAAACTTGCTGTCTAAAACCAAATGATCTCATTCCCCCCTTTATTGCTCCTCTTCGTCTTCCTCATCTCAGTAAATGGCAAACTAGTTGCTAAAAACAAATGTTGAAGTCATCTTGGTAACTTTTGCACTCCACATCCAAATTTTAGACCTACTTTCAAAGTATTTTCATAATTCACCTACTTCTAGCAGCCTCTACCATTACTGATTCAAACCATCAGTTCTCAGGTAGATTCAGCAGCCGCCTAACTGGTGTCTCTGCTTCCACCCTTGTCCCTCTAGTCTGTTTTCAGAGCAACCAGCTATCCTTAATAAGTTAGAACTTCTCTTCCTCCAGCGTTTTCCCATCTCATACACAGTGGGAACCAAAGTTCTTCAATCATCTAAGGCCTAGACGGACGGGCCCGATGGACGGGCCCATTCCTATCACTCTGACCTCATCTCCCAGTTATCCACCCCAACCGCACTTAGCAGTTTCTCAGAAAGGCCAAGAGCTTTGCAGTCTTTGCACTTGGAATTACTTTCCATGGAATATTCTGGGTTCACATCTATTAAAATATCATTTATCAGCGGCCCTTTGTAAGTACCCTGTATAAATTTTCTCCATAGCATGTAGACATACTATACATTTACTTATATTCTGCCCCTCCCCAACATATAGAGCTAATACGCTAATTAGACCAGGCGGCAGAATGACCAGTGGACAGGGCCATGAGGCAGCCTGGGCTGCGACAGGCCAAGCCCCTTGCACAAATTTCATGCATGGGGCCTCTAGTTACAACATAACTCCCTGGAGCACAGGGACTGTTTTGTTCAGTTATATTCCCAGTGCCCAAAGTCTCAAAAAAGTAGATGGCCAATAAAGGGTTAAATGCTTAAATCTAATTTGTTGAAAACACTACTAAATACAGAACAAGTATGCTAAAATAATGTACTCTTTCAGTCCAGAGAACGTATTACCAAAAGAATTATAGAAGAAACGGAAGGCATCATGGTACATCCCAATCAAGAACCTGCAGTGATGGCTGGGCAAGGGACAATTGCCATGGAAGTGCTGAACCAGGTAAAAGCCTAGTCAGTTCTTGCTGAACTACTGGTAAATCTGATGTTTGACTGTAGAATCAACTATTTAATATGTACATATAAAACTGGTGTTTAACAGGCCTACTTATACTTTATATTCTTTTCACTAAAGGTTCCTTTGGTAGATGCACTGGTGGTACCTGTAGGAGGAGGAGGAATGATTGCTGGAATAGCAATTACAGTTAAGGTAAGAAAACAACTTCTGGAAGACTCCCCACTTTAGGCATAGAGGATTTTATTTCACATCATAGTACATTGTGGTACTTGCTCAACATTCCCCCTAAACTGCCGTTCTCATTTCTTAGCAAATGAGATGAAAGGCCCTTCTCTGCCTCACCACCCTTTCCTTAATTTATGACTGTACAGCACAAAAGCAGTAACAGTGAGTGGCACCCTATCACAGTCCTTTCCCTGAATTCCATCTCACCAACCTACTATCCAAGTCAGGGGCTACTGTTTTCTCAAGTTACCAATAGAACCAGATGTGATCTAGGCAACTGAAGGCCAGTATTAGGCATACGATTTAAAGTGCTTTAAGGTCATATTTTCATTACACCTATCAGAGAAGGCTCTTACTTGGTCAGAAAGGTGTTACCTGTACTACCTATTTTACTGCAGGCATGCAGGCAGTGGCTAGTGGTAAGGTGTCTACTATTCCTCTTCCCAGGCTTTGAGACCTACTGTGAAGGTATATGCTGCTGAACCCTTGAATGCAGATGACTGCTACAAGTCCAAACTGAAAGGGGAACTGACCCCCAATCCCTGTCCTCCAGAAACCATAGCAGATGGTGTCAAATCCAGCATTGGCCTAAACACCTGGCCTGTTATAAGGGACCTTGTGGATGATGTCTTCACTGTCACAGAGGATGAAATTAAGGTGAGGCTCCAACAGGAAAGAAAACCAAAGACCGGAGCAACTTTTTAAGCAAAAGATACTTCTCTTGCAGGTAGCAACTCATCCACTGGGGATTTGACTTGGTGACTCATGACTGGGAGGGCGCTCTAGATATTGGGACAACCCTCATCAGAAGCAGAGTTAGAATGAAAAAAAAAAAAAAAAAAAAAAAAAAGACTAGCTCTTCATTGGCAAGCATATGTATATATAACATTTAGCTTTTAAGTGTAAAGGCCCACCAACTAGGCTTTCCTTCTCCCGTTTCACTAATTCTTACTCCCTCTCTACCAACAGTATGCAACCCAGCTGGTATGGGAGAGGATGAAACTGCTTATTGAACCTACAGCTGCTGTTGGAGTGGCTGCTGTTCTGTCTCAGCATTTTCAAACAATTTCCCCAGAAGTAAAGAACATCTGTATTGTGCTCAGTGGTGGAAATGTAGATTTAACTTCCATAACTTGGATGAAGCAGGCTGAAAGGCCAGCCCCTTATCAATCTGTTTCTGTTTAATTTATGCATAAGGAAGAAATGTGATTCAGTTTTTCTAGACACTTGGAAATTTTGTTTCTTAGTCAATGTTAACTTCCCACTTCTTACCTACTTAAACAGCTTTCAACATCCTAATGGAGGGTAGATATATCAGTAAGATTTAAGGTTGTGTGTTTTTTTTTTTTGATAAAGTAGCAATAGAAAAAACATCCACTTAACCTTGTCAAGGCCAAGAAAAATCTTTTGCAAAAAGGGACAGCAGGCTTGCAGGCTAAAATAGGTAACACAAACTTTGCCCAATCACAACCTGTAGGTTCCCATCCCTAGGGTGCTAAGCTAGTAGCAAGGAGACAGAATCCCATTGTATCCATTACTTCATGTCCATTTCTGGCACTGCTGAAATCTCACTTTTCACCCAAGGTACTGGTTCTGGTACATATGGATCATAAGTCCATTTGGGGAAAACTCGTTTATAGAGGTTCATCAGTACTGTGTCCTGAGATTTTAGCTTCCCATCAAAACTGCACTTCATATGGCCATGAGTACCTAGAAAGAAAACACAGCAAGTTGGTGAGATTAAAATAAAATTTTAGCACTGGTTTCTGCCCTAATAGCCACTTAGTAGCACTGGAGATAGCTAGCTAAGGTTCCAAACACCACATTCTCTTACCTAAAGGCTCCTTGATATGTCCCCTGCGGCCCCACTTTGTTCTCAGTTCCACCGGTTTAAACCACAGCACGTCCTCTTAGAATGAAACACACAGAAGACCAAGATACATTTACCTGCAAAATGTACACCCAACCTTCACCCCATAAAGGCAATCAGATCCCACCCTTCACACCTACCTCTGCTGAAGAACATGTAACGTACTACTGCCATCTTAGTAAAAATTTTGAAAGGATGACCACTCAGAACAACTCTCTTGATGACCATCCTGTCTGGATCCACTGACAAGAGATGGCCGGTAGCAACGAGGCTGTGCATTCCTAAGGGGCAAAAGCAGAGCAGCAAGAGTCTTTAGGCCAAAGCATTTATTGCTCCAGTCCATTTAAAGACCTATGCAAGATATTCTTAGAGAAACCTTAAAATAGGGATGTACTATGCTGCCTTCCTAGATCCATGGCAAAGATCACTAAGTGATATTCCTGCTGACCCTGTCCCCAGAACCTATCCTGAATATAAAACACTTTGAGCAGCTTCTACCAATTAGCTCCAGTTTGTAAGCGAGATCACACCCCATTGCCCGGCTGGTGTGGCTCAGTGGTTGAACATCGATCCATGAACCAAGAGGTCACTGGTTCGATTGCCAGTCAGGGCACATGCCCGGGTTGCAGGCTCAACCCCCAGTATGGGGTGTGCGAGAGGCAGCCGATCGATGATGTTTTTCTCTCATCGACGTTTCTATCTCTCTATTCCTCTCCCTTCCTCTCTTAAAAAAAAAAAAAAAATACTAAAAATGTATTTTTTTTAAAAAAAGAAGAAAGGATCAAACCCCATTTGTCGCCCGCCCCTGCCTTAGACCCACTGTGAGGCTGAGACTGGGATATTCTGAAAACTATCATCCCCTTCTCTATACCATTTGGCTCCCAAATCTAAATACAGAAAACCATGTTAAGTCTATTAGAGACCTATAAGTCTGTTTACCTCTGTGAACTCAACTTACCATTGCTATTCTGTTTGAAAAGCAGCACAGATGCAGGAGGAAAAGTGATTGGGGCATATACTGTCACCACCAGGGCCATGTCAGCAGTCAAGAATCTCTGAAATTTATGTTTATCCGCTGCCATAATAAAGGTTAAAAAATAAAAACCAAAAACATTTTGAGGAACCACAGGTAATCCAGAGGCCTGTGAAAAGCTGTATCACTGCAACTCTTACACCCAAGACAGCCTGTGTTTCTCTTCCCAACTAGTTCTCAAAATATTTTCCTGCCTCCATACACCTCAAAGGTACAACCCGACCCTATCACAGTGATTTTTCAGAGGCAGAATTTGAGCCTAGACTACATTTGGGGTTTGAAAAAGTTCTCCAGTGATTCTAATACATATCACCCCTACCTACCTCATTTGGGAATCAGTACTTTATAGAGAATATGTCCACTAAATCAACAGTTTAGTCTTAAGTGAGAACTGGCAAACATTTTCTATAAAGGGCCAGATAGTAAATATTTTAGGCTTTATGACCATGGAGTCTCTGTTCTAATTACTCAACTGTCACTGTCGTACAAAAATAGCCAAGACAATATATTTTTTAAAAAAGCAAAACTGTATTCCAACAAAACTTTATAAACAGTAGGACAGACGTGGCCCAAGGGCTGTATTTTACTGACCTCAGATCTTGGGGACTATCTGGAATTTCTGTTTTTACCTTCAATGAAACCCTCCTCCTTTTTAAATACTGAAGTATAGGGAAGTAAAATATTTTAAGAGAAAGAAAAGTTAATCCCTCATTTAGACAGCATTGGTGGTGAGAACAGAAATTATCCAGAGCTCCCATTAGTACCGCCTTCATCATCTTCCTCTGGCCATTGCTGAGCTGAGTGTGTATAAGTCATATTCAAAAGCCCCCAAGTTAGTACAAAACTTCCCACTCCTAATTTGTAGCACAATAATTTTTGCCACAAAAGTGTCACCACTCTCCAAACTCTCATCTAGTCTCAACATCTCAGAAGCCACACATCTCTTGCTTAATCTATCTGGGGATGACCCACTAGCCTTCACCCACACTGCCAATGGCATATCAGATGTCAAGGGTTCCACACTTCGATACATCATTTTTATAAAGCCGCCTCCTCTGACTCAAAATCTACCCTGGAACAAATACTCATGGCAGAGAAACCTCAGCACCACACAGAGGTAGCATCACTGGGATGCTTCAGACAGGTTCAGACATTTTGAATAAACACATCATTGGCTTCTAAACCAGAGTACTGAAAATGCCTCTAACCCAGAGACCTAGAATTTGAAATTGTGTGCTCTGTACCACCTCACCTAAAGTTACAGTTTCCCAAGAGACAACAGGATAGACAAGAACCCAGAGGTTCCCCACTGCTTACCTGCAGTGTGCTGAGAAAATAAAGGTGAGGCTCGGAAGCGCCTGAACCCACAGTGGAAGATCAGCTCCTCTTTAGCTTTCACAGGTTCAGTGTTGCCAGGATGCCGGCTTACCACCATATTCAGTACTGACATCTAGAGACCAAGAAAGAAAAACAGAACTTCATATCTAGAGCAGCTTAACCTGAAAGAAGGCACACCAAACTAACAGGTTCAGATTCACATCTGATGTGGTACAGATGATGAGACACAGATTCACCTTTTACCTTCACACCAACTGGCATTTATACCCAACACAGGCTGGTTTTCAGAGCTTTCATGTACCCATTTGTACTAGTTGACATTCTGGTGTCTAACATGCAAGAGCTCAACACCTGCCACATGCTCAGTGACTTCAAGCCACTCACTCACCACACACCTCAAAATCACACTCATGAAGCCCTCTTTCTTCCTCAACACTCACACTGACCAAAGGCCAGAGCTCTCACATACACTCCAACCTCCATGACTACTGCCTCCAAGAGAAAAGATCCACACCTTGGCATCCACACCCTTTATTTTTAAGGCTGCCAACCCTTGGTTAAAATCTGATCTGACAAGTATACTTATCTCAGAGAAGTCTCAGAACCACACAGGTTGCATCATTGAGATGCTCAGACAGGTTCAGACATGTAGGGTTAAACCATCATTGACTTCTCTATCACCCCGGTTTAATCCTCAAGGCCTATTTTTTTGCATCCCAATGAGCAAAATGCCAGGCACAAGTAAAATGTTAGACTGTCAGATAAAACTGGTCAGAAAGTTGCATAACTCCCATTTCCCACAAGACACTAACCTTCTGTTCATGAGGCAGTAAAGAAAACGCGGCCAAGGGTGCCCCGCGCTTGAAATACTCAACCACAGAGACAGGTACTTCAGAGACATGAAGTGTGACGTACCAGCCAACCTGCCAGATAAAGCAGAAAACAGCCACACAGTTACCCTTAAGGCCTCAAAAATGATGAAACATTTCTCCAAATACGTTAAAAAGTCTCATAAGGCCAACCCCTGCCCTTCAAAATTGCCTTTCACAGATGCCTCAACTATCCAGCCACTCAGTTGTGGCAAAACTTTTCCAGTTAACATATCTGATACCTCCCTTCTCCCAATATCACTCTTATCAATGACTCAGTGGCTCCTCTAATTCAGCTACGGGCAGCACAAAACTAAGGACTCTTGCCAAGAGGAGTAAAGGAGGGGGCAGCTTGGCAAACAAAAGCAAATTGTAGGGATGAATGAAGGAAGGCAGATACCTCAGCTCCTTCAACGTCTTTTTCCTTGATTTCTTTAAAGATGCGTTTCCTGGTATTGGTAAAGTTCTGAAACTGAAAGATCCGAGCATAATCTTGAGGAAGATTTTCCTTAGGATCCCATGGAGATGTCCGGAAGCTCTTGAGGCCTCTGTATTTCTGAAATCTAGAATATAGGAGATTTTAAATAAATTAATAGTCTAATTTAAATGGTGCTACCCTTTCACTTAAGTCAATAATATGGCTAAGGTTCTAACTTAAAAGAACTCTTATCACTATTTCTTCAAGATAACCTAATAGCCCAAATCAAGAGCACACTCCAAAACAGTTAACAAGTATTTCAGAACCAAACCCAAGTTTCTCACTGACAAAGGACAAAGTATGTATAGTGGCTCCCTGGTGCCTATCAGGGATGGCTCCTTAACCTGAGGAACATGGTCCTTGATAAAAGCCTAACTTCTCTAACATCCAACAAACTCCCTGAGTTTGCAGACTAATCCCCATGCTTTTATTCTTTTGGTTCTATCCAAATCCCCCCAAATCTCCAAACATTCAATTGAGTATTAGTTCACATAGGAAGATTGCTAATTAATCTTATTAAAGTACTGTTAACGTTATTAGTCTACACCACAGTCTAGAACTTGGTAATGTATTAATTTCTTGTATGTATGTCTTATCTTCCCACATATAACATTAGCCCTTCAGGAGCAGAACAATGTTTTTCTTCTTTTGTGTCACACTGACACCTCTGAGCCACATAAATTTAAAATAAAAAATGTATTAACTGATTTTGGAGTTGTTGACTAACCGAATTCTAGCAGCCACATCACGGGGCGTATCTACTTCATCTGGAAACATCTCTTCCAGTCTTTCTTGTTTATATTTTTCTAGCATTTTTTCCTCAGCCTCTTCATCCACTTTCTCATCATATAGATCATCACGCACAGACTCTCCAATAGTCATAGTTTCACATTCCTCCTCTTCTTCCTCTTCACTACTCTCATCCTGTGGAATAAAGGATTGCAGTTTCAGAAGAAACCCACACCTATCTCTACCCTAAAAGCCATTAAGCTAAGAATAATAGTTATTAGACACCTAGTCCAAACCGTATTAATTCTGAGAGACTCAGTTATAAAACAAGTCTCATTCCCGGCAACCAGTCATTCTTAAAAAACTGACCACAGGCCCTGGGTGGGTAGCTCAGTTGGTTAGAGCATTGTTCTGATGCATACACCAAGGTTGTGGGTTTGATCCCAGTTAGGGCACATACAAGAATCAACCAGTGAATGCATAAATAAGTGGAACAGCAGCCCTGGCCAGTTTGCTCAGTGGTTAGACTGTGGGCCTGCAGATTGAAGAGTCACAGATTCAATTCCTGGTCAAGGGCACATACCGGCTTTGCAGGTTCCATCTCAGTCCCCATTCAGGATGAAACAATGATGTGTCTCTCTCATGTCCATGTCTTTCTCTCTCTCTCTCCCCCTCCTTCCCTTCCTCCCACTATATCTGACAAATCAATGGAAAAAATGTCCTCAGGCCCTGGCTGGTTTGGCTCAGTGGATGGAGCATCGGGCCTGAAGGGTCCCAGGTTCAATTCCAGTCGAGGGCACATGCGGGCTCAATCCCCAGTGGGGGGCATGCAGGAGGCGGCTGATCGGTGATTCTCTCTCATCACTGATGGTTCTACCTCTCTCTCCCTCTCCCTTCCTCTCTGGGAAAAAAAAAAAAAAAAAGTCCTCAGGCGAGGATTAAAAAATAACAATAATTGGAACAACAAATTGATGTTTTTCTCTCCCCCTTTCTAAAAAAAAAAAATCAATAAAAATTAAAAAAAAAACAACAACTGACAACACATATCTTAAGGTCAGGATTGCACTTTGCCTTGCAGTTGGGGCTGTATACAGAAGTGGCCTAAGGGACTATTTTCTTACCTGAGATTCCTCTTCCATAAAATCCTCATGTTCTACATCATCATATTCATCATCTTCCCCACCACTTTCGCCATCCTCATCCAAAATCCATTCAGCTTGGTAGCTGGATGTTCCTTTAGGAACCTTCTTTACCACCTTGGAACTTTCCTTCAAAAAGTCTGTAAAAGCCCAAACGAGTTAAGTAAATTATATACCTCCTTTCCCCTATTACTTTGGGTATTCTCACCTAGGAAAAACCAGATGTTGCTGCCAACACCAAAAACTCTAGCAGACACAATAGGCAAAACAGACTACTACTTCCAAATTTAATTCCACTGCCTCAAAACTAGCAACATTTAACTAAATAAACCTTACAACGAATCCCAAGTTGTTTTCATTAGAAAATAGTAAGTGATTTTGAGAAATGAGGCAAAGCTGTGTCCAATGTTTGCTTAAGCAAACAGAAAGCATTTGGGGGACAAGAGACAAACCTCTAAATAAATCCTCATCCCACTCTACCTTATAGGTCTTGACTGTGAGCAGCTAGACAAAATCCACAATTCCAGGCCAGCTGAATTACAAACAAGCTGCCATTACCAACCATTTGCCTCACTCAGTTCCTCCTCAGTGGGCCAGGTTTGCTCCCCCTCCATTGGATCAGGTATAACCTCTGTTTGCAAAGATTCTTGTCTATCAGGGTCTGCCTTCATTAGGACCTTAAGGTCTTCCTCCATGTCAGTTACAGCATCTGTAGCACATATCTAAAAACAAAAAACAGGTAATAGTCAGTCAAATATTAACGAAAAATCTACTAAATCTAACATAGTAACCAGAAAGATGAAAAAATAACATAGTCCTCACGTAGAAGATGAATGAAATAAATTGAAAGAGAAAGCCAAAATGTGTCAAGTGTTTTCAAATGGTTCTGTTTCCTAGCATTTTAAGCCTATACCTCTGCTTGACTGGAGGCTTTTCAGAATCTGGCCCCACTATCTTTTTGTTACATACTTTATTCCCAATCAAGCTGATTTCTTCAGAGTTCAAAGAAATCCTTTGATCCACCATTATGCTAGGTTCATGTTGTCTCTATATTCTAGGATATTCTTTCATCTCTCTAAAACTTGTAAATCACATTCACCCTATTCAACACCTTGCTGATGTCTGATATCTCTGTGAAGCTTATTAGTTTACAACTCCCACCGCAGGTCTGTACCTCAACCACACTTCCCCAATCTTTATTTCACAGGTGTTTGCCATTTGTTTTTCCTGACCTAATTGTCTGAGGAAAGAGACTACATCTTGTGTCTCCTATAAACCCAGAGCTGTGTAAGGCACCTGCAGAGTGCTGGATAAATATATAACATACCAACATATTTGTAATTGACTAGTGCCTTACTTCCAACTAGCAGTCACCCCCAGGGACTAGGGTAGTTGTCTGGGCATGCAGACTACCTTCTCTGAAGTTAGTTTCCATCATACACCAGCTTACACATGAAGCAACAATACATACTCTTTAAGAACATCAATCTTACCTCCATCGCCATGCCTGAGTCCTTTTGGGATTTGATCACTCTAGGGTTTAAAGGAAAAGGATCCACAGGAGCATCTATCTGTTTCATCTGGAAGTCACCATGTCCAATGATATGCAACAAGCTATTTACATTCAGAGTCTGTCCACGAACATAGCCTGAAATTTTCAAGGTCCCCACCAGGTTATTCTCTTCATTAGGCACAAAGTCAGCATCATGAGCAAAAAGATAGGCCCGCCGATCTCGAAAGGCAAGATGCCGCTGCTTCTGGTTAGCCAACTGCCGGAGAAGCATCCCTGCCTCCTGTTGCGTGTCTAACAAAAGGAGCTTGTCATCAGGAAAGCGCTTCTCCACTACTTTACTTAGCTTCTTTCTGGCATCTACTTGTTTCTTCGGCGGGAGGCCAGAAATCCCCTGGACAGCTAGTGCTAGGAGCAAAAGAGAAAAGGGCTTCATGACTTCTTGCTTCACTACATGAAAATTCCCCAAGCAAGTTCACAAAAAAGCTAACACTTGTGAGCACAGAGATCACTGGGAAACCCAACACTCAGCTACCTTAAAGAAATTACAGAGTAAAACCAAACTTTATACTCTTCTTCCTCTGGGCAAAGGGCAGTCCAGAAATAAAAAGGCACCTCATACAAAATATTGAATGTAAACTGTAATTGAAAAAAATTTTTTTAAGGCACATTGATGCAAGATATAGGTGCACACTAAGAGCTAATTCACTTACTTCATGGCCACCAGTATTTCCAAATCACTTACTATAGGTGGGAAGGCCCTGAGCAAAGAGACAGGAAAGGCAGTAATCCCCGGTGCTGTCCCAGCCTTCTAGTGGATCAAGGAGGAACAGGATGCTATCAGCCACTTTAGCCAAGTCTAGCACAGTGTGCAGATCTCCTGGAGATAGAAGACAAAGTCAGTAGGAAGAGGTGGTTGGCATCAGCACATAATACTAAAAAAATATTATCACTACTCATACACAGTGATAGAAAATACTGTATACTCTAACCTGGCCTTGCAGATGTGAAAAACCACCGATGTTTCAAGCCGGGGCATAACAGCATAAAGCTGTGGGTCCTTCCCCATTCATTCAAGTGTACTGTTCCAGTGTCCCTATCCTGAAGCAGCCGAAAGGCCTCTGGCAGGGAAATCCTGTCGTGCAGGGGCACCACCAGTACCTGATGAGGAGGGCCATCTTTACTGCCCAGCTGTCTCTTCTCTGCCAGAACCTGAAAATAGAAAGGACCAGAGAATATCTCAGTTTCAGCACTTCCTTCCATTATTGCCTTTCCAATGTAGGGATGCCCTACCCCGATTCATTTCTCTTGTAAAAAGCCACCTGTTTATCCTGGGGGGTGGGCAGGAGCTCAGACCAAAGCAAAGGATGCTCTAGCATGAATCTAGACCTGCACAACTAGCATGTGCTCCAGGGTTATTCACCATCTACGGCCTTCCCAGGTCATATTTCTAGTTGGAGGCATTATCCGCCCTAGAACAACTGTGAAGCCACACCATCCCCAATCCCCACTCCTCTCACCGCCTCTTTCTTCTGCTTCCGAAGCTGGCTGGCGCGATGCCTCTGGTCTACTCTGCTGAGCTCCTTTCTCACCTTCTTGCTTAGGCTTTTCAGTGCTAGACGGCCTGGAGGGAGATCATAAAGGGGACCAGAATAAGGTCAAGAAAGGGGACCTCTTCTCGCCCACCTTAGAGCATTTACGCTGGGTCCAGGGAGGTAGGAGTTGAGACTGGGCATAGAGAATAGCAGTTACATCGACTAAGCCCTTCTCCCTCCAACCCTACTTTCTCACCCTTGCCGTCCCGCTGCGCGGATCCCCGACCCCGGTGCCGTCCGCCTTTATGAGCTTTATTCTGTTGCTTGAGCGGACCTGAGCGGTGGGCGGCCATGCTGCCGCTCACGTGGACCAAGTCAGCACTACTTCCGGCCCGGAACGAGTGCTTCCGGTCCCTCCCTTAGGGGCGTGTCCTCCCAGGGGCGGGGCGGGGTTCTCCTCGTCCTCTCGCGAGGGTCCTAGCCGCCGCTCCCGCGCCTTCACAAAACCGCTTGGTAAACTTTTCCCACGCGGCTGTCGGTCTGTGGGGGCTTTCAAACGCCGAATGTAGACGCTAAGTTTGCGCTGTTACTTCCAGAGAGCTGTTTTGCTCTCCTTATATTCAGTTTTGCTCTAACAAGTTGCATCACTGAGGACGATGTTGAATGGCAGCTTCTCCATCCGTGCGGAAGAGGGCAGAGCCCCTCCGCTCACCCAGCTTTTCACACGCCGCTGCTGACTTTGCAGCAGCCTGTGCGCCGCATCACTTTGAGCAACGTTTCACGACCCTCATTTCCCTGGTGGTGCTGCTGAAGGCAAGCAAATAGCGTGGAACGCGCTTCTCTAACTTTCACGGGCTCCGCACAGTCCCCGCGGGTCCCGGTTGCCCCAACCCGCGCCCCCACCTCCCACAGAGCTGCAACAAGTGCCGCACTGGGCGCGACGGCCCCTACGACGCCGGGTCGGCCTCTTGAAGCTCCTGTCTCCTGCACTCCCACGCCTGCCCACAAGCTTTGCAAGGGAGGGCAGGGGGAGTAGAGCAGCGGTGGAGTTCTGGCCTTGCAGCCAGGGGACCACCGCTTCCTTTCCCGTGGCCAGACTGGAGGCGCGGGGGGCACCCGGACTTTCCCGTCGGGAAAACGAGCCGGTAGAAAACAGGGAGCGCGCCCAGCTGGACTGAGGCCAGTTACCGCGCGAGCAACTTTCTCTTCAGCCGCAGGGTTCAGGGGTGCGCCTCGCCTCCGGGGTCGCTGTGCCGGCCTGGCTGCAGGTGCTCACAATGCGGGTTCCCGCCCTGGGGACTGAAGCCGGCGCGTTGCCATGACAGCGGCCGGCGTGGCGCAAACTCCGCAGGCCGGCCGCCCCCGGTCTCCGAGCGCACCGCCCCCCCCTCCCGCCCCGGCTGTGGGAAGGGGCCGGGCCAGCTGCCTGACGTCTGTGCGGGGCTCAGAACATGGCTGCGGAGCCGAGCACCGGGCAGTGGCTGCGGCGGCGGCGGCGGGCGGGGAGCGCAGCGGACGGGGGCTCCGCTTTGCGCGTGGGGCGCTGAGCCGAGAGGCGCGGAGGCGGCGAGGGGGGTTTGGGGGGGCGCTCGACGCGGCCTCTCCGCCACCCGCAGCACCATGGGCAGCGCGGAAGACGCACTCAAAGAGAAACTGCTGTGGAACGTGAAAAAGGAGGTAAAGTCGGGGCAAGGACCCCCGGGGGCTCGCGTCCCTGCCCGAGGAACCCAGTGAAGGGTCCGCGCCCACCGTCGGGCTCGGGCGCTGGCAGGCCCCCGGGCCGGGGCGGGGGGCCCTGGGACTAGCGGCCGGCTCCCAACTCCTCCTCCCGGGTCTGGGGTCAGCGCCCCTTGGTCCAAGGGGCTAGGCCGGTGCTCCCGGGCTTGTTTGCTCTGCGATCCTGCAGCTCCCCGCCCTGTGACGGCAGCTGCGCTGGGAGACCGAGGTCGGGGGAGGGGTGGCGGCGATTTCTGGAAAACTGAAGCTGCCCGTGCATTGCCCGGGCGGACTCGGGAGGGGGCGGGGCCCCGCGCTGGCCTCCTAGTGAGGCTGACCGGGTGATTTGGGGACTTCGCTCCTGTTTGCCCTGTACCCCACTCTGGTACCCTTTGGGAACTGAGTGGCAGCTGCGGGAGGGTTCGCCTCACACCTCACTGCTGCTCAATTCATGCCCACCTCCTTACCCAGAGAAGTGGGTGGGAGGGCGAGTTTGAGAATGGTTTTTAAGACTCAGATCCCCCCCCCTTTTGAGGAGCCCCCCGCCTCATGTCAGAAAAAGAATCCTTTTTTCTACTAACTAACGTCTTTTACCTTGACTCTGCCCTAAAGCCTATTTCAATTTCGGTTTGGGGGGGGGGGGTGTGTGCCCATATGAATGACTCACCCCCATATGAGAGCTGGAGAGCTCAAACCCGCAGAATGGATTAAAATAGATTAGGCCTCTGGAGCCATGAACAACTCTGACCTACCTCTGTGTCTGCCAGATGTGTACATTCCAGGGGGGCAGGAAAACTGTCTGTTTTGTCCACTACTCTGTCTCCAGGGCACACAGTAGGCACTCAATGATTGGTAACTAAATCTACTGATCTTGAAGACTGCAAGGTCTGGTGGGAATGCATACATTTTGAAATAGTCTGGACCTATCTCGGTGTGATCTTGAATAAGTTACTTAACCTCTCTGGATATTAATTGCTTCATCTCTAAGATAGAGATAACAATATCTACCTCACCTATAAAAGGTACCGTATTGGGTTCTTTACCCCCTCCTAGAGTTTCAGGATTGGAGAAGAGTCTGGTTCTCATAAAATCCTGGAAGGCTCTCGATGGTTCTCCTGCATTATCTGGCCTGACTACTGTGCCCTAACATTTGTTCCTTTCCCTCTAATTGGCAAAGAAGTCGTTGAAGCCATCACCTCTCCAGCTGTGGGCGCGGAGCTCCATTGTGCCCTTGCTGTGAAGTGGCCAAGAAATAGTTTTTTTTAGGCCAGGAGTATATCAGATCAGCACTTAAGCCCCAACTCTGTTCTCCCAAGGAAAAGAGAAATCTCAAAGCCCAACGATTATCCTCAGGAAACAAGCAGTCCAGTGACAGAGACGGATATGAACAGTATAAGCAAGAACAAAAAGTAGGCGTACCCAAACTGTGGCCAGAGGTGCTAGGATTGTTGGTGTGATTCAAATCTGGGGTTAGTCAGGGATGATAGGAAAGATTTTTGAGGAGACAGTGATTCTTTTCTCAGTATGTGGAAGGCTGTCTGCAAACTCCAAGAATGATTCCTAAACAAATGCGAGACATGTCCAGAATATGTCACAGCTATGTTACATTACCTGACAAAGGTTGACCTGCTTTGAACTTCGTTCCCTTACCGTTTGAGTACTCAATTTTGAGAGAAATATCCTTTCTTCTCCTACCAGTAGAGACATGGGGGATAGCTGTAGGCAAGGCTGGCCTTTCGCAATGAACCTCTGGTATCCAAATTCTAGGGGCACCTGTAGGTCCTCCTAAGCTAAAAGTCTGCCCTGCCAGCCTGCGTCAGATGCCCACAGGTTTCTGAGCTGAGACATTATGCTCTGTTTAATGCAAGCAGCCTTGGTCAATAATCTGGGAAGCTTTTTTTAGGAGTATAGAGTGCAATGTAAGAATCAACCAATGCATACAGAAATAAATAGAATAACAAGTTGATGTTTCTCTCCCTCTCTCAAATCAGTTTTAAAACATTTTTAGTTTTAAAAAAAATTATAGTGCAAGATTGATCTGAACCCCTTTACCTAATTGCTAACCATGAGCAAATTCAAGCGAGAAGGAGCCCCCATCTCCTTCCTCCCTGCCCCCCAGGCTTTAGAAGCTCTACCACCCTTCTCACTGTACAGTCCTGGGTGAGGGACATGGGAGCCAGGGCAGCATCAGGACATTTCATGTCAAGCCGAAACCGGTTTGGCTCAGTGGATAGAGCGTCGGCCTGCGGACTGAAAGGTCCCAGGTTCGATTCCGGTCAAGGGCATGTAGCTGGGTTGCGGGCACATCCCCAGTAGGAGATGTGCAGGAGGCAGCTGGTCGATGTTTCTCTCTCATCGATGTTTCTAACTCTCTATCTCTCTCCCTTCCTCTCTGTAAAAGATCAATAAAATATATATTTAAAAAAAAAAAAGACATTTCATGTCTGGTCCCAAAAGAATGGCAAACACCAGCTCTGCCAGGAGTTTACTTTATCTGGAACATTTTACAGGGGGTTTGAGGTCATCTCTTCCTTTAATCTCCAGGATTTGTATCTGTCTCCTGGCCGGCAGGTTCCCCCAGGACATCAGAAGTGCTTGGCTTAAATGTTGGGAGCACCTAGAACCTCATATACTACAGATGGGAGTGTAGATTGGTACAACCGTTTTGTTGTGTGTGTATTTTTTTAAATATATTTTTATTGATATCAGAGAGGAAGGGAGAGGGAGAGAGAGATAGAAACATCAATGATGAGAATCACCAATAGGCCGCCTCCTGCACGCCCCCTACTGGGGATCGCACCCGCAACCTAGGCATGTGCCCTGACCGGAATGGATCCTTCAGTCTGCAGGCCGACACTCTATCCACTGAACCAAACCAGCTAGGGCATGGTACAACCACTTTGGAAACAATTTGGCAAAAATCTAGTAAATCAGAAAGCAGGCATCAGAAATTCCTTGCCTAAAAATATAAATCCAAAGACATGTCCAGAATGTTCATAGCGGCACTATTCATAACAGCCCCAAACTGCAGACCACCTAAAGGCCACTCAATTGTGGTGTGTTCACACAACGGAAAATGATCTCACAGTCACACCGGGGAGCAAAAGAAACAGTCACAAAACACTATATACTGAGTGATTCCATCTAGTAAAAGTACAAAACCCCACAAAATTACTCTATGATGTTAGACGTCAGAATAGCGGGTACCCTTGAAGGGAGTGGTGACTAGAAGGAAACTTGGTAGAATGGAGGAGGGTGCTTTGGGGTGCAGGTCAAATGCTCTGGGTCTAGATCTGGATGCTGGTTTCATAGGTGGGTTCAGTTTGTGAAAATTCGTCAAGAAGTATAATTATGATATACTAGTACACCTACTACAGTACATGTTAATAAACTAAGTTGTGGGTTTTTTAAAAAAATATATTTTATTGATTTTTTACAGAGAGGAAGGGAGAGAGATAGAGAGTTAGAAACATCGATGAGAGAGAAACATCGATCAGCTGCCTCCTGCACACTCCCTACTGGGGATGTGCCCGCAACCCAGGTACATGCCCCTGACCGGAATCGAACCTGGGACCTTTCAGTCCGCAGGCCGACGCTCTATCCACTGAGCCAAACCGGTTTCGGCGGGGTTTTTTTTAAGTGTTTTCTTAAAAGTGTGACCATTTTCAAGGTATTTGGAAGCTTTACATGTGAGGAGGAACCCAAACATCAGGATTTTACCTAGACAGAAAGGGGCTGGGCTTGTGAGCGTGTGGAGAGTGTGTCCCTAAGGCCTGGATGTACCTACCCCTAATCTCGGAGAAGGCAGAGAAGAGGAGGGGCAGGTTGTTTATCTGCAGCCTGTACTGAGACAGTTTGTCCCTAAAGGACAGTACGTCTGCCCAGAAGCCCTTCTCCAGCTCAGTACAGATGAGCAAACAGCATCCTATCCCTGTTTCTCACAGCAGGGTACTTCCTCCTGGGCTAGAACATCTGCACTGATTGGTTGGTGGGTTTATAGTGTATCTTTTTCTGGTTGCCTTTCTAAAATGCTTGGAGCTGTCTGTGCTGAAGAAAGTTGGCTTTCCCACCCCTCCCATCCTATCATCTACTCTGCAAGTGTCTGAGCCCAGACCGGAGGGCAGAGCCAAGCTATTTACTTGTCCACAGGCTTTTGATCAGAAAATAAAGGACTATACTGCCCATTTATCCGCAGGTGAAGCAAATCATGGAGGAGGCTGTCACCAGGAAGTTTGTGCATGAAGATAGCAGCCACATCATTGCTCTGTGTGGTAAGTGAGTGACTGGGAGATAGTGGGAGACGGGTCTAAAACTCAAGGCACTGTCCTGGGGTCAGGGAAAGATGAGACCTCAGGTTTCATAGTTTTAAAATCTGGGTGCAAGTCAGAATCAACTCAGAAGCTCTTGCAGTCTCCTTGGGCCCCATCCCAAACCCACTGAATCAGGATCTTCAGGACCCAGAGATCGATACTTGTCTAGTCCCCTAAAACAGTAGTATTCAAACTTTAGTATACGTCAGTGTTCTAAAAGACTGGTTTGGCTCAGTGGATAGAGCATTGGCCTGAGGACTGAAGAGTCCCAGGTTCGATTCTGGTCAAGGGTACATGCCTGGGTTGCGGGCCCCATCCCCAGTGGGGGGGTGTGCAGGAGGCAGGTTGATGTTTCTGTCTCTCTCTCCCTCTCCCTTCCTCTCTGAAGTCAATAAAAGTATATTTTTAAAAAACACCCAGATTCCTGGGCCCCAGCATTGGAGTTTCTGATTCTGGTAGGTCTGGATGGGCCTGAGAATTTGCATTTCTAACAAATTCACAGATGATGCTGCTGGTCCAAGGACCACACTTCAAGAGCCATTGTCCTAGATAATTTGGGTTTGGGGACCACTGCTCTGGTTTGTCCTTACGTTAACTTTGGGGATGCATTTGTACTTTTTGGATGCTTTCTGTGCCACATCTACTTTCTAATTAGTCCCACCTGTGTTGCTTCAGCATCCCAAATCTCCAAGTACTTGATTGGGTGCAAAACAGCATGCGTGTGGGATAGGAGGGATAGCCAAAGCTATCTGTGATGGTTTATTGCAGACTTTCTCCCGCTTTAAAAGGAAGTCTGCAATAAGCCATCACTTCCTCCTCAACATGAACGCTTTTGCCTTTGTAGGAGGAAGCCTGTCTCTACACACAGCAGAGTTTTCTTGGATTTCCAGGGATTTAACCTTCCTTACAGCTCCCTTTCTGAAGGAACACAGAGCCATTTGCCTTTTCTATGTTTTTTTGACTTGGCCTCTGAGATTGGTGTTAGAGGTTTGTGGAAGGGAGGTTGTGAATTCTTGAGGGGAAGGAAAGAAAGGAGCAGATAAGGGAGGGGATGCTTTTTGACAGCAGCATGGAGAGGCAGGAAGAGCTGTCCCTCCTATTCATCCAGCAGTAAAGACAAAGGTCCACCAGGGACCAGATGCTGTTCTCCAGGTAGGGAAACAGCAGCAACAAGATGGGTGGTCTCTGCCACCGAGGCTTACACTCTGTGGGGAGACAGACAGGAAGTGAACACACACATAAGCACATCATGCAGTAACAGGTATGATAATAGCTGTGAAGAAGAATAAAGCAGAGAGAGGTGGGAGGCTGATCGGGGAGAGGCAGCCTCTGAGCATAGCCTGAGTGGCAGGCTGAGGCTTCACACAAACCCTGATGCTCTACTTGCTTCTAAGTCATCTTGGTCAAGTGTCTTAACATCTGCCACCCTCAGTTTGCTCCCCTAAAAATAGGGTGATGGTTCCCAGCTCAGGGAGTTTTTGTGGGACTGAGATGATGCGTGGGAACGTTCCTAGCGTTGTAAGAGCTCAGACAATGCCTGTCTTTCCTTCCCCTTTGGATGTTGAGGCTGAAGCTAGGTCTGTAGGATTGGAGTTCCCCCCATCTCCCCTTTGGGCAAGTTTCCCCAGTTCTTTGAGATGATGTAATGATTCCCAGGTTTTCAGGGAGCAGTCTGATCTCACCTTTTCCTGGGTAGAACCTTTGCCAGGAGGAGAGCATGCTAGTCTTGTAATAAGTGGCTTCGAAGAATATTAGAAGTCAACTCATTTCTACTGGTGCTCTGTGCTCCCCTGATGTCAGCCACTGTCTGTCATTGTCACCAGAGGGCTCAGCTGGCAGCCCAGTTTTGCATGGTTTAGTACTAGGCTTTGTCTAGAGCACCCACATCAAACACAAAAAACAAAAATTAGTACAAACAGCTTGTGCATGGGCGCCACACGTGGGTGGCCATGGAGGAGTGGGGGGGGGGGGCAAGAAGCAGGGAGAAAAACTATGGGCATCCCAACATTAGGCCAATTAGGGTGAAAAGAAACCGTCAGCTCCCTTCTCATCACTCTAACCCAGTACGGCTTTCGCTTTTTTCTCCGGCCTGAAGCCCAGGGCTCTCCAGCAGGTAGGGTATCACCCTCAAAAAGAATGATTCTTCTCTCAACCAGTTTCAGTTGCTAAAATAGAAAAAAGACTTATGAGATAGACCCAAGTCTCCAGGGATCTAAAGTCCGCCCAGGAGCAAAGAGGAACCCTGTTCTGCTGGATCGCAAGAGGTGCCTTGGGTCCAGGAGTACAAACCTACAGGGTGGGCTGAGAAAGGTCAACCCAGGAAGCTGTCCAGGTCCAAAGCAACTGGCAGGGTGGGAGCCGGGCTGCACTGAACTGGACATGCTTGCCCTGTTTGAAGAAGGCGGCACCACCCAGCTCCTGCAGGCATGCCAGCCTGGGTGTGCCATGGCTTATTTGACTTTAAGAGAATCCCAAAATCTGGGATTTTATATGAAATTTCCCAATTTTTTGTAAATGCTGATAACTAATACTCCTTTTTAAAAAAAATTGTGTGGGCCACACAAAAGGCATCTGCAAGCCTCTGCCAGTTTGCTGCCTCTGCCTTGGGCTCAGTGCACAGTCACAGAGGGGAACGTTAGCAGGGGGGCTGCCAACAGTATAAAGCTCAGTCAAGCTGGGCACCTGAGAGCCACTGAAAAAGGAATCCTCACACTGTGTCAAAGTTGGTGTATTCAGTGAGGTGAGTCTCAGTCTGGGCTCAACCAGACTGGTTGAAAGCAGTGATTATCAACCTTTTTTTTTTCTGCCTGCAAGCCATTTGCATACAGTCACACAGTGGAATCATAATCAGCGATTCTTGGGGGGCAGGCAGAGGGGAGAATAGATACCCATTGAGGGAAAACTCCAACCGGCTGGCTTTTTGGAGATTCTGATATGCCAGTTTCCTTCATCCCCTGGAAAAATGTTCAGGAATGCATTTTCAGTCTGAAGCAGATTCAGTCTTTTACTGGGGTCTTGCTGGTCTAGCCACACCCAGAAGTCAGCTTTGTTCTGGGAGAATGGGGATGCAGAGAAGGTGCTGAGAGATGGGGAGCAGAGTGAAGGCTGTGCAGACTTGTCTCTGCGCAGGGAGGGCCAGGAACCTGGAGACTCTGCAGCCCTGCCCCCAGTGCGTCCTGAAGGGAGGAGACAATTACGAGTCTGAGAACCCATGGTGCCAGGCCAGGAACTTCTCTGTGGACCTGGTGGAGTGCTCACATCTAGGGCTTTGGGGAGTGATGGGGCCCTGGGCCCCTCTGTTCTTGGCAGAGGAGGGCAAGGCCTGGGCAAGATGAGCTTCTCTGAACTTCCTTAGAATAGAGACATTTGAACTGGAAACAGAACCCTCCTGGAGAGCCTTAGGCATGGAACTGAATCCTTGAGTCAAGACCTCTGCATGCCCATGCCTTTCCTTTCCCCCCTCTCCTCCCCCACAGGCATGCGCCTCCTAAACTTCAAGGATTCCCCACAAGACTTGCAACCAGGGGAGCAATGGGCCGTGGCAGCTCGTCCCAGGCTAACC
>NW_005871310.1:409924-428198 GCF_000147115.1 Myotis lucifugus | reverse complement strand
AGCAGCCCGCCCAGGCTCTCCTGTTGCCTCTGCCGTCCTAAGCCCTGTTTGTCTCACTGTCCCCAGCTTTCATAAACATACTCTCAAAATAAAACAAGATCAGCCCTAACCGGTTTGGATCAGTGGATAGAGCTTCGGCCTGCGGACTCAAGGGTCCCAGGTTCGATTCCAGACAAGGGCATGTACCTTGGTTGCGGGCACAACCCCAGTGGGGAGTGTGCAGGAGGCAGCTGATCGGTGTTTCTCTCTCATCGATGTTTCTAACTCTCTATCCCTCTCCCTTCCTCTCTGTAAAAAAATAAAATAAAATATATTAAAAAACAAAACAAAAAATAAAACAAGATCAACCTGGCCCTGGGCAAACTCAGGACAGCTGCACAAGACCGCAGTTCCTTTTACCCACGGGGAGGAGGGAGGCTCCCAGGACTGGCTAGAAATGTGCATTTGTTGTATGTTGGCTGTGGTTTTTCCTAAACCTGCCTGTCCAGAAACTGGTCAGGCCCCGGCAGGTACAAACCGTAGGAAGGATTCTCTGTGTGCTGTTCTCTGACCACAGAGTGTGACTGCAGTGCTGCTCTGAGGCAGCCCTGCTGAACCCCCAGGCCAGAGGGTCAGGCCCTGTGTGACTAGTCTCCCCCCAACCCACTCCCCCGCCCCGTCTCGTGAAGACTGTGGCTTGGAGGTAGGCACAAACCTACCACTGAATGGTTTGTCAAGTCATGTCAGTTTCCCATTTTGTTTCATAATATGGTCTTTGAAACTTTTACTTTAATGTCGACGTACTGTTGATTCAAAATAATGCTTCTCGTTTTCCCGGTGGCTTATGGAACCCCTTCTGCCACTCCTTCCCCCAGAGGTCAAGCTGCTTGTGGGCAACTCAAGGTCAGGGTTAAGCAGCAAATTGTCCCAAGTTTCACCTTTGAACTTTGCATTTGCAATAATCATGTATGTGCTTAAAGAGGACATACTCAATTTAGGCCATCAGCCCATGAGGACTGGTGTTTTCTCTGGACCTGCCCTCCCCTCTTGCGGGTCTGGGTTGTGTCTGCCTCCACAATACCGCAAAGATATTGTGGGTTCTGTTTCAGACCGTGCACAAGAAAGCAGGTCATAACCTTTTTGCTGGTGGGGGTCTTGCCTTCAGTTTGTAAAAAAAAAAAAAATGCAACATCTGTGAAGCGTAATAAAGCAAAGTGCAATAAAACGAGGTGTGCCTATACTTCTGTTTATCTTTTTTTTTTTTTTTAATTCTGATCAGGCACTGAGGTTGGATGGTAACCTTTGGGAGAAATTCCTGGCCTGGCACCATAGGTCCTCAGACTCATAATTGTCTCCTCTCCTCCGGAGGCATTGAGGGCAAGGCCCAGGCCAGGCCTGGGCAGCCCTGCCCTCAGTCTCCAGGTTCCTGGCCCTCCTTGCGCTGATCAAAGATCTGTCAACCTGGGGGTTGCTTCAGGCTGAGGATGAGCTGTAATGGGAGACAGGGGTGGAGTCTGTGGAGCTGGGAACAATATCAGGGCTTTATTAACCAGCTCCCTGTTGCTAAGCAGCTGTCATTAGCCAGGAAGGTCGGCTGCAGGCTGCAGTGAGCTCCTCTGGGGAATGACAAGGAAATGCTAATGAGCTGGGAGAGAAGCAGGTGCTGCGGAGGGATTGCTCCCCACCTGGGGATACTGCAACCAGAGATATTTCAGCACATTCTGAGATTCAGACTCCAGGCAGTGTTTAGTGTGCCTCTTTTCAGTGGAAGGGATTCCTCTCTCTTCTTCCCACCTGCATTTAATGAACAGCTCATTCTTGGGATACCTGGCTTTTGCCTTCCCTCCAGAAATGAATGAGTAGGAAAGAAGGCCCTCTGGGGAACTGGCTCCCCTCCCCTGTTTCGGGCCATGGCTGAGGGCACTTGGTGATGGTCTGCAGCTGAGACTTTGGAGTCCAACAGACCTGGGATCACACCCTGACCTGGTCACTAAGTGTGTGTGCGCGAGTTTTCAGCATTCTGAGCCTACCCCAGAGGCTTGGTGTGAGGATTAAAGGAATGATGTCAGTAAAGTACACTGCATGGAGCCAGGTATGCAGTAGGTGCTCAATAATGTTGCTATCATCATCACCAATGACATTCTACTTTGTTCTTGAAAGTGATCCTACAACCTTCCCCATGAAGCCTCCTAGAACTTTCTCCAGGATTCCATCTGGCAATCTGTGTTTCTGGGAGTTTAAAGCATCTGGACAGTCAGAGAAATTGAACTCCAGGAACTCAATCAGGAAATTTAATAAGTATTACGCACATGTTTTTAGACAGTCATCTTTTAGAGATACGTACTGAAATATTTATAGATAAAAGTATACGATGTCTAAAATTTACTTCAAAGTAATCTGGGGGGGGAAACAAAAAGTGGTTGGAATCGGTGTAACTGAAACACGATTGGTCACAGCTTGATCATTGCTTAAGTCAGGGTGGTGGATACATAGGATTTGCTATTGTTTGTATATGTTTGGAATCTTCCATAATGAAATAAAAAAAACAGGGATGATGAGAGGATGGGAGAAGGAAGAGAGAGAGATAGTGAATATAGATAACTTCCCTGAGAAATTTTACATAGAGGGGAGCAGCTGAATGGTTCAATACCTGAATGGGGATATAGGGCCAAGGGAGGTGATAGTGATGGTGGTGTTTTTAAGTTGGAAAAATTACAGAATGTTTATATACAAATGAAGAATGTCTCATAGGAATGAGAAGGGGTGATTGCTGGAGCCATGCCCTTGAGAGGTGAAAGAGGCTGGTACCCAGTACGCAGGTGAAAGGGATGGCCGCAGGGAGGAGCACAGACAGACCATCTGTGGGTACAGGAGGGAGGGCAGGGATGGGCTTGAGGCACGAGAGGAAAGGCACCAGCGTTCATGATCGTCTTCGGGGTGCTGGGCAGTAATCAAGGAGCCTGTTGCACCTCTGCATCTACTGTTGCCTTTGGTCACTCACCACCCATCAAGATGGGGCCTGTTCTTTCTCCCAATTGTAGCTGAAGCGCAGAGAGATTTAGTGATTTGCACACAAATAGCTAGTAAGGAAAGGGTTTGAACCCATAACTGTCTTGATCCAAAGCCTGTGCGTGCTGCCCAGGGATGGGTCTCACTGGTGAGGTCTGCCTCCGGGTGGAGCCTAGCGGTGTGGGGCATTGAAATGGAGTTGCCTCTCATGGAGACAGAGCTCGGCTCACCAAAGAGTGAATTCTGGGAGACAGTTTGTCCCTTGCCAAGCTGCGTGAGGCCAGCACTGGCCTGGTTCCCTGGGAAGCTGTTGTGAGCACTGTGTATGCTGACCCTGCCTGACATTCCCAGTGAGGCCAGGAAGATGGGTATGTGTGGTATGAATTTCATTTCCTTCACCTACTTGGTTCTGGAATATCGGGGCAGTGCTTTCTTGGTTTAGGGTGTTGAACAAGGCTAAATGCTGCCCCCTAAACTGAAGCAAACAGCCAGCATCACCAGTGTAGGCTGAGAGGAAATGTACTCTAGTTACCATAGAAAGGCTCGCTCAGAGTGAGGCAGCAGTTACAAATCCCTGGGTGGAAGTACTAGCCAGGGAAGTGGGGTGGAGACAGACTGATGATGCCTGGCCTGGGCTCTTTGCTCCTCCCACCTCATCGCTGCAGATAAACACCGACTTCCTCCATTAGCAGTTGAAGGAAGTTCCTAACTTAAGAAGAGGCCACCCATCCCACCCCTTCCTTTCTCACCAGCAAGGCTGCCCTTCTTCTGACAGTCTTGGCTCCACTATCCAAGGCATTCGGCTTTGGAAAATTCTGCTCTGAGCAGTGTCCCCCAAAACTCCAGGACCACCACCAGCCACCCGTGGCTGGCTGCTCCACCCAGGGCGTTCCTCGCTTGGGTTTTCTATGGCAACTACAACTGAACCGCTCCGCTGCACAGATAGCAGCTGGCAGAGGTGGGGGAGCAGAGAGCACTTGCTACACCTGCTCCTCCCGTTAGGAAAGAACCCCTCCCAGCTCAGAGCCCTGCGCCCAGCCTTCATGCGATGCTGTGCTAACTCTGGGTGCTGTGTCCCTCTATTTCAGTCAACTGGCCTAGCTTGAAGGTCATTCAGACCCTACTTTGAGTCTGGGCCTGTCTAGGCCCCTTGGCTCCTGAGTGTAGCTTGAAACATAGATACGCAGGTGAAAGCCAGGGTTGTTTATGGGGACCCCTGAGAAGATCCTTTTCAACCACAGCTACATTTCCTGGGCAGCCATAGCTTTTGTCCATTCCTGTGGGCTCCCGAGACACCTAAATTTGAATTTGTCCCAGCCCACTGAATTGTTCCCTGCCCAGCTCAGATGACCTAAGCAGAGCCCAGATGCTGCTGTGGGGATGGGAAACTGAGCCAATCAGGAGACCCTGTTTGCTGAGGGAGCTGATGAAGGAAAGGGTGCCCGTGGACAGACCCAGCCTTTCTGGGTTTTGTGAGTTTTGATTCAGCTCCAGGTTGGAGAGAATCGCTGGCATCATCTCATAATGGAATACTGGTATCTGGCTTGGATGGTCACCTACTCAATTATTATAATTATTATTTTGAGTTGGTGATATATTTACTTGGATCAAAAAGCAAAATTATACAAAAGATACACAGTGAAAAGTCTCACTCTTTTCCCTGCTCCCATTCACCCACTTCTCCACCTACAAATTCACACACAGGTAACCACTGCCACTTTTGTTTCTTGTGTATCCTTACAGAATTTTTTATACTAATAAAAAAAATGTATTCCTTGTTCACCCCACCCTTTTTGTAATCAAGTTATCATGCGATCAGTCATACTGCTCTGCACCTTGCTCTTGGAGACCTTTCCATTATTAGTGTCTAGAGAGCATCCTCCTTCTTTTTCGGAGTTGTATAACGTTCTCCTCTGTGAATGTACCCTGTTTATTTCACTGTTTTTTATTGATACACACGTGGATAGTTTTTATCCTTTTGCTGTTTAACTAAGTAACCTGGCAGTTATATCTGTAGACTAGATTCTTTAAAGAGGGGTGACTGGGTCAGAGGTTACCTGCAATGTTGGCCGCCTGGCCTGCATAGGAGTGGTACCAATCAGCCCTCCCTCCAGCAAGGTATGAAAAGAGTCAGGAACTTCGACCTACCAATGCCTCTTCCGTTCCAAATTGGGCTCCTTGGAATGATTAAATCAGGAAGTAAGGGGTTTGTAGGAGGGGACCCTATCAGATGTCATTAGTACTTGTGGTCTCCACCCACTTAGCATTTGTTAACCCTATAACTTCATAGACTTTAGGGACACGTCGGAGGCTGGTGAGGGAGAGTCGCAGGGCTAGGCTGGGCCTGTAGTTCCTAGCCTTTCTCTAGGAAGATGGTACCAGACCTTTTCAGGGGAAGGAAGATGTCCATAGCAAGGTGCTAGAGTTAAAATTAGTTCCACTCCGCCCTGGCCGGTGTGGCTCCGTTGAATGTCATCCATGCACCAAAAGGTTGCAGGTTCAAATCCTGGTAGGAGACATGCAGGAGGCAGCCAATCAATGTTTCTCTTTCTCTCTTCCTCTCAAAAAAAAATCATCAATAAAAATATTTTTAAAAATAAAATTAGTTCCACTTCTGCCCAGAGTTGCAGTTTCTTGGGCCTTGCTATCAGTGGGACAGATGATATGTAGAGAGGGTACCCTGGGCTCATCTGGCACCATAACTCAGAAGGCCAGGGTGGGGAGATAAAAAGGATCATGCTTGAGTCATGTCTCTGTTTCTATTTTGATTCATTCGCCCAAACCTTTCCACCCCAACTAATGACTGAAAACTGTTGATTTTTATTAGTGTGTGTTTTTCCCACATGAAATGAGCTGAATGATGTCAGGGCTGTCTCACCGCTATTCTGGTGCATCCAGAGTGGCTGTAGGTGGTTCCTGGACACACTGGAACAGGGGGTCCTGAAGCCTTTATGCCTCGGTGACCAGGGCCCAGACAGCTCAGTTAGAGGGGGATGGGCCTGCTGGCTGGTGCTTTAGCTGTGATGGGTGTCTCCTGCCAGGCCCTCCACCCTGGGGTGAGTCATGGTGGCCATCTGGGGCAGGAAGAGTAAGGCACCCAGTTCTTACTGCTTGGTGCTCTGGGCCAAGGAGGGGAGAAGAGGCACAGGCCTCTGTGTAGACTTCTCTCTGGGGAGCAGGGACAGCCGGAGAGTTGGACATGGTTGCTGATGGGTCTGGAACTGCATTCACTGTATATTAAAAGAGAGAGAGTGTGTCTTTATATTTGCATCTCTGAGTTTTGAATGTCTGTTTCTGCTCAACTTAAAAATCTTAGAGCAAGGAGCCCTGACTGGTTTGGCTCAGTGGATAGAGCGTCGGCCTGCGGACTCAAGGGTCCCAGGTTTGATTCCAGTCAAGGGCATGTACCTTGGTTGTGGGCACATTCCCAGTAGGGGGTGTGCAGGAGGCAGCTGATCGATGTTTCTCTCATCGATGTTTCTAACTCTCTATTCCTCTCTCTTCCTCTCTTTTAAAAAAAATTATTAAAAATCTTAGAGCAAGGGTCTTAAACTTTTGAGTGTCAAGTACCCCTTTTAGAAGCTAAAAGCCATAGATCCTCATCCAAAATAAAAGCACTCTCCGGAACAATGCTGGAGCAATTTCAGGGGGTCACTGGAGCCCCAGAAGCCCACCCCCTAACCCTCTTAGGATAGTAGTTCTCACTTATTAGTTATCATTACTATGATTATGTTATTATTTTGCCTACATACTGCACACAGTAAGTTTTCATTGCATGTGCTGATTCTCTGTGGAGGGGTGAGAGGGATTTCTCCTTCCCCAGACATTGCCCGGGTGCTTTTCCTGGGTTTCACAGAAGGAAATTAGGAGCTGTAGGCTGAGAAGGGGGGACTGGGCATGATATTTGGGCTTATCAGTATTTCCCTACTTGGAGTGACTGCAGAGGAATGCCTTTGTTTACTCCAGAGAACCCTAATGCCCGTGTTCAGAGGCTGCCTAGGAAGATGGGTGAGGCCAAGGAGGATGGGTGTGCCACTGCCTGCCATTCCCAGGCTCCCCAGCGTGGCTGCATTCTATCTCCTGGGGAAAGTGGGAAGGTTAATGACTAATTATCCCAGCCATTAGTCACATCACCAAGGCACTTGATTCCCTGCAGGATCAGTGCCACCTGCTGCTACTCTCCCTCTTCAGTGCTCTGGGTGAGGAGTGCGAGCCTAAGGAAATAGTCACCACCTTCCTACAGGTGTGGACTTGTTGCTGCACCAGCCCCAGGGCCGCGAGACGGGACAAAGGAGGTCTCTCCCCTGTACACCCAGGGCCACACGAGACCTCAGGGACACGGGGACTAGCTATGGAAAAGAATATGTGGACACTTAAGCAGAGATTCTACCACATGCCCCGTACACACATCAGATGTGTAGCCATATCTGTCTGCATGCACATGTGAACATAGATGTAGGAACATGTGTGAAGGAGAGGCTGCGCCTGGTAAAATAAGTCCTCCGAGGCCTGGGCAGGGAAGAGCTTTAGCAGGAAGCACTCAGGAGAGGGAGGGGTCCTGCCTCTTTCCCCACCCCTGGGGTGCTCTCACTGAGCTGTCTGGCCTCCAGGGATTCTCCACCTTTTTTATGGTCCTCACAGCCCCAGTACAAGAGGGCCAAACAAAGCTCATTTTTATAGGACAGCAGTGACTGCCTGTCAGTTATTACGGTGAAGGCAGAAATCAGGTGAGAACCTCTGTTTCCAGCAATTAGGTCCTCAGTCTGGGTTTCTAACAACACTAGTCTCAATAAATGATGGGCTTCATTTCCCCTGTTCTCTAAGAGGACAGCATCTGCACCCACCTCTGGGCAGGCTGTGATCCTGCCTCCAGCGCATCCTCTCCTCTCCCGGCCAGGGAGAGGTCTAGCCAAGTCCCAGTCCTGATAGTGAGCTGCAGAACAGGGTCTCGACAAACAAGGGTGAGGAGTCAGGAATCGACAGGGACCAAGGTGCCCCCTGCGTGCAAGACCTTGTGCGAGAGATTGTACATACTTCCTCTCGTGTAACATTGCATACCAGTCCTTAGAAGTATTCCTCATTCCTCAGATGCTAAAACAGAGGTTCAGAGCCGAAGTCACTTACACAGGTTTCCCGGAGATGGGATGAGTGGCCCCACCGGTTTCAGACGCTGTTAGCCCGCCGCCCTGCCTCCAGCACAGCGCTGTTTTCCATCCTTGTGAAGGGAGCACCTTCTCCCACCCGTGCCTGCCCTCTGAACACACCTGGAGAAGGTGAAGGGAGCTCAGGCCACTATGTTTCTGTGATCAGATCCCTTCCCCTTGGTGGGCTTTTCCCTCCTGGCTTGTAAAACAATTAGCTTGGCCTCAGTAACGGCCAAGTCCCCTCTTCCCCCGAATACACACACTCATATTTTTAGATTCTATTCATGGCCAGGAGAACTCCCCACTCCCCCACCCAACGCTCCTTTCCTTCCTGTGGAGTCTGTCTGCAGTCAGCAGTATCCAGATGGAGAGAGGAAGTCTACCCCCTAAAACATGAATGAATGAAGGGAAGCCCTCCCTGCATGGGAAATAGAAATCTCTCACTCTTGGCTGCGGGGCTCATCAATAATTCAGGGGCTGCTGTCGGATCTGATCTCTGCAATGGCTTCGTCAATATTTCAGCTCCTTCTCCAGAACCCGTTTCTTAGCAACCACAGCATCCATGCTTTCCAGGAGGGCTGTGTGCTGGGTGCTCCCTGCATGTCCAGTCCTGTAAGTAGGCAGGGGTGGGGCTACCCGTGCCAACTGGAACTGGCAACTTTGGTCCTCACAGCCCCAGGGCGATGCTGCACACAGGAGGCATGTACACACCAAGTGAGTGAGAGGAACGGCCTGGCATGGGGCCCTTAGGGCAGGAGCAGGTGGACAGGGAGGGGAATTTTGGAAGGAGGTCGGTGTATCTTCCTGGCCTGCCTAAAACTGACACCCCATGCCCTGGTCCTAGGTCAGCCTGCCCTCCCTTGGTGTGGGGAAGGGTGTTCTCTTTTCTCCCCCTCACCCAGGCTCAGATGCTCGTTTCCTTTGTGGCCTAGGTGCGGTGGAGGCTTGCCTCCTGCATCAGCTGAGACGCCGTGCCGCCGGCTTCCTGCGCAGTGACAAGGTGGCAGCTCTGTTCACCAAGGTGGGGAAGACGTGCCCAGTGGCTGGGGAGATTTGCCACAAGGTCCAGGAGCTGCAGCAACAAGTTGAGGGCAGGTGAGCCCTGGGCCTGCCTCTCCCCGCTCCCTCTGCTCTTACCATTTGGTATCTGCTACTTCCCAGGTTGGCTTCCTGGGCTCATTTCTTGCAGGGCCTCTCAGAACCAGCCTAAGGGTGGGCCTTGGCCACCTTCAGGCACAAGGCCTTCAACACCTCCACCTAGTCAGTCCTCCGGGTTCTCATCTTGTGGCACCAAACTGCCCTCCCAGTGCCACCAGTCTGGGGCTCAGCCCTGGGCTCTCGCATTCTTAAAGCCCACCCCTCTTTGCAGGAAGCCCTTGGTGGGTAACCAGGAGGCCCTGCGGAGACAGGGCTCTACCAGTGGGAAGGCCCCAGCCCTCAGCCCGCAGGCCTTGAAACACATATGGGTCCGCACAGCGCTCATCGAGAAGGTGCTGGACAGGGTCGTGCAGTACCTGGTGGAGAACTGCAGGTGAATGCCCCTCCCTGGGGCCCAGCTCCTGAACATCCCTGCAGCATCCCCGCCTCCGCAGGCTTGGCTGTCCACCTTGGCCTGTGAGCATGCCCCATCTCCCCCTTAGCACCTCGAAAGCATGGGCTATACCACACACCTCACAAAGCTCAGTTCTTGTTTGTTTTTTATTGTTTTTTGCTTTTCTTTCTTTTTTAAAAAATTCTTTATTGTTGAAAGTATTACATGTGTCTCCTTTTCCCCCATTGATCTCTCCCAGTCTGCTCCCGCCCCCGCCACCCCCCCCCAGCAGAGGCCCTCACCCCCTTACTGTCTGTGTCCATTGGTTATGCTTATATGTATACATACAAGTCCTTTGGTTGATCTCCTTTGGTTGATCTCTTAACACCCCTCCCACCCCACCCCTGCAAAGCTCAGTTCTTAAGGGTTTATTTCTTCTTGGTGACTGACATGCATTTGGTGTCTGTGGGAACGTCCCTGCTTGGTGAGCTTGACTGCCCTGGAATGAGTCCGGGAGCCCCAGCAGTCCCCCTGTCTGTCTCTCCCGCTGGCAGCAAGTACTACGAGAAGGAGGCTTTACTGGCAGATCCCGTGTTTGGCCCTATCTTGGCCTCTCTTCTAGGTGAGCCTGAGAGCAGAGCGGCCTACACTGGGCCAGTGGGAGCGGAGGGTCAGGTGCTGAGGGGGCACCATCCGAGCTGGCTGTCCCTGTCTCCACAGTGGGACCCTGTGCTTTGGAGTACACCAAGCTCAAGACAGCCGATCACTACTGGACCGACCCTTCTGCTGATGAGCTGGTCCAGCGGCACCGTATCCGGGGTCCCCCTAATCGCCAGGACTCCCCTGCAAAGCGCCCAGCCCTAGGAGTAGGCATCCCTTCCCTACCTCTTGTGCTCATCCAAGTTATGCCCAGGGGCCTGTCGGGAGGGGCAGCTGGTCACCGTGCTCCTTGAAGATACAGGCTGGGCCTTGGAGATGCCCCAAGGTAGTGGCCATCCCAGAAGAGCCTTTTCCCCACACTGGCACTTCATGCCAGGAGCACACCACTGGTTTGCAGCTAGAGAGCAGAGGGTGGCTGAGAGCAAACCAGGGGCAGGGGGACCCCTGGGGTCAGCCAGAGAGGATCTGCCTGGAAACCTAGGGTCCTCCCTCCAAGGCTGATTTCCCAGGGCTGGGGCTGAGCTGGGACTTTGTGCAGATCCGGAAGCGGCACTCGAGCGGCAGCACGTCGGACAGACTCGCTGCCTGCGCCCGAGAGTATGTGGAATCCCTGCACCAGAACTCCAGGACGCGGCTGCTCTATGGCAAGAACATCATCCTCTTCTGAGGAACCTTTCAGCTACATTCATCCCTTTCTTAAGGGGCTTGACTAAAGAGAATTCTTAAGGGGCTTGACTAAGAGAACCCTCCCCCCGCCCCGCCCCAATTCACTGACTCATGCCCAGTCTTGAATGGGCGAGAACCAGAGCATCCGGGGATGGGAATGGCAGCCAGCAGGCAGCTTGGGTATGGCTGGCCCAGGACATACCTGGCATCCAGGAAGCTGACAGGGCGGAGCCAGTGGCACCAGGCCAACCAGGAAGAGTTTATGTCTACATCTGTGTGTGGCTCGTGCCTCCCCTGCTGCTGCCCAGCCCCATTCCAGGACCCTGGATTGGACTCGCTGGGCCTCCCCCACTCCCACCTGCAGCTCGTTTTCCATAGGCCATTCCTGGGAGCCTCTCAGCCCCTCATCGTCTCTCTTCTGGTGTGTCTCCTCCCCGCAGAAGGAGGACATGGAGGCCGTCCCCGGCTACCTCTCCCTGCACCAGTCTGCAGAGAGCCTAACTCTGAAGTGGACCCCCAACCAGCTCATGAATGGGACTCTGGGGGACTCCGAGCTGGAAAAGAGGTGGGGGCTTTGGGACTCACCGCAGGAGCCGCAGAAGGGAGTGAGAGCTTGCCAGCAGGCCGGGGGATGGAGAGGCCCAGCCTGCTCCAAGAGGAGGCTCACACCTTACCCGATGCCAAGAATTGCAGAGAGAGGCTGCCTGGCGATATTCCCAAGCTCTCTAAGATCCAGCCAGTCCTGGACATTAAGAGGTTTGCCTGAGCCAAGCTCGAGGCATCTGGGGCGGCCAGGCTCTGTGCCATGAGGGCAGCACGGAGCCCAGAGGGACATGGCTGGCTGAGGTCACTTCTTGGCTATGGTCTTCGTGTCTACAGGGTGGTTTCAGGGGTGTTGGGCCCAGGAAGTGAGGAAGGCAGGTTGGCTGGTCTGGCGACACAGTGACACCAATTTGGTTCCTTTCCAGCGTTTACTGGGACTATGCCCTGGTGGTGCCCTTCAGTCAGATCGTCTGCATCCACTGCCACCAGCAAAGTGAGCCTCCCTTGTCCTGGGCACAGGGGTGGGGGAAGAGAAACTGCCTTCTCCCAGTCACACACTGCGCATGGCCTGTTGAATGTCTGTCCTCTCTTGGTCACCCCACACTCTAGCCCTACTGTCCTCCTACTCAGTCTGGAGGCGTGGCCAGCTGTGCTGCAGCGGTGGCTGGGAGGTCTTGGAGGCCCAGCTTTGCTCACCCATGTTCACCCCCCTCCCCCAGAAAACGGTGGCACACTGGTACTGGTGAGCCAGGATGGCATCCAGAAGCCACCGCTGCACTTCCCGCAGGGAGGACACCTACTCTCCTTCCTGTCCTGCCTGGAGAATGGGCTTCTGCCTCGGGGACAGCTAGAGCCCCCGCTCTGGACCCAGCAGGGGAAGGTACGCAGGGCTTGGGAGGCTCTGGGTGAAGGGATGTGTGAGGTGAGTTCTCTGCCCACCTCCCTTCCTGTCCCCACACAGAGTTCCTAGGAGCAGCCTTGGGTGGGACCCTGGGATGGACTCTGCCCTGCACAGGCTAACTGCCCACCTCTTCTTCCCCAGGGGAAGGTGTTCCCCAAGCTGCGGAAACGTGGCACCGCGCGGTCCGTAGATGTGGACGAGATGGGCACAGGCTGGGCCACAGACTACGTGTTCCGGATCATTTACCCTGGTCACAGGCATGAGCACAGTGAGTGTCCCATACTTCCGCTGTGGAGAGAGAAAGATGCTTCGGGGGTGGGGGAGAACAGCATCACCCAGGAGGGGCAGCGGGCAAGGTCCACTGACCAGGCCGGGTTCAGGACTTAGCCTCCCATTGGACCTTTTTCTGCAGATCATCCCCCTGAGAATCTGCTTCTCTTCTACCTGCTGTCTTTCCCTTCCCTTGTCACCCCACGACTCTTGGCTCAACTGACCCAGGTGTCTCTACACAATATTCTCTTAGTCATCCATTCACACTCTGCCCCGGGGGTGAGGGGGGATGTGGTGAGACTAGAGACAGAGGGTGGAGGACTCTCCATTTCACCTCGGCCCGCTGCCTGACCGCCACACGGTGGCCTGGGTGCGGGATCAGCGCTTCTTTTTGGATGGTGCACGTTGTTCACTGACTCCCCTAGAGCCAGAGCCCTCCTCACACCAGCTGCTGATGAGAGGAGCCGCAACGGGAATAGGGGTGCATCTGAAGAGGGTGAGGCTTTCAGCTGGGGGGGCTGGAGCTGAAAGTGGCTTGGCACTTGTGGGTCCTGTCCCCCTGGACATACCCCTCTGGATCCTAATAGATGTCCACCAAGCCCAGAGTTCCCTTCTGGTCAGAGTGCTCTGCCCCCCACAGGTTTCTCCGGGCCGGACTCACTGATCTCGGGAAGAAGGTCAGGGAATTTGCCAGCCCGGAGCACTTGCCAGACCACCTGCTTCCTAAATTTCCTAACTTGTGCCAATAAGTTGTCAACAAGTTGTCTCTGTATTAACAGACAGATTACCCAGACTGTAAACACATAGCCGCAGCACAAGGAGTCCCAACAGGCTTGAAGGGCAAAATGTGGGGATCCCCTTCCCCGCGATGTGCCTGAGTAGGAGACACATTTGCCAGAGCGTGTCTGCACACCTGGCATTTAATCTCGGCCTATCGCTCGGCTTAGGTTGTTCAGGCTGCACGTCCTCTCTTAAGCCTTGGCATTTCCCATTTCTGGTCACTTCATTTCCCTGGAGGGCAAGCCAGGTGCCAAGGAGCTGAAACCCAGCGGGTGACTCAGGCTCCTCGAGAGCAGCTCTGGGAAATCCTTGGAGGAGAAGTTTGGATTTATAGTCTGAAGGGGGAGATTTGGGGTAATCTTCCGATTTGGCCCAGCCTGACCATGACACAAGCTGCAGGGTGCTCAGGATCCATCTGCCAACAGTCACGCCCAGCCTGAGCCAGGGCCGGGAGCTCCTGAGCTGCTGGCCTGTCCCAACTGGTCCCCGTCTTTCACTACCCTGGCTCCCCCATCAGTTCTCTCTTCTCTGTTCTTCCTAGAGAGGGCCTTCTTCAAAAAGTGGAGCTCTGTAGCTGCTGCCGTCCCCCCACTTCCTTCCATACTCTCCCCAGTAAATCAAAGGACTCTCAGGTCCCTTCTGTTCCATCCCTGCAGGCTCAGGGTGACCCGGACTCCATTCTGCTCCCCAGGAGGACGGATCCGGTCCCTCCTGCCCCAGGACCAGGGTCCTTATGCTTTGCTCTCTCGCTGTTCTCTTTGAGCAGTCACTATTAACTACCACCACCTAGCGGCCAGCCGCGCGGCCTCGGTGGACGATGATGAGGAAGAGGAGGATAAACTACACGCGATGCTCTCAATGATCTGCTCGCGGAACCTCACAGCTCCCAATCCGATGAAAGGTTTTTATCCCTCCCTTTCTCCCTGACCTTCCCCTTCCCTCTGCCCCACCCCCTGGGCCCACCGGCCACCCACCGCAGGGGCTCGAACTGCAGTGTTGGCATTATGGGACCTGCACCCTGGGTGGTTCCCTTCCATCAGGAGGCAGATCTGGGAGGGTAGAAGGAGGAGGTCCCAAGAGGAGGGGACCAAGCAAAAGGCAGTTGGCTCTGGGCTCTGTGAGGAGAGGGAGGAGATCCCGCGGTGAGAAGGCCTGATGACCTGGTTGTCCCTTGGAAACCCTGATTGGCTGTCTGAGCCCTGTTCCCACCCTTGGACAAACCCAAGACAGTGTCTCTCTTTCTCTTGTGCTGGCTGGGCAGACTGGCCTCTGGGCCCTGTGCCTCTGACTCCTAACTCAACGGAAATAGGACAGAAGTACCAGGCCACTCCGGGGCAGAGGGAGGGGCTGGACAGCGCCTGCAGACAGGAGCCACCAGGGGGGTCAGGTGAGGGGTGGGGCCATCCTGGCAGGAGACCCAGGGCTCTGTTTACCCAGCAGGCCTGGGTGATCCAGCAGGCACTGCCTGGTGCTTTAGTATGAAGTCTAGAGTCTAAGTCAGGTATGTTCCACCCTCACGGCCCTCAGATTGCACAGCTGCAGAGGTCCCTTCATTGATAATGACTCAGCACAGTGCTCACAGCCACTCTGTCCATTGCCCATCTTAGCACAGAGCTCGGCTGGTGGGGAGGGAACCCCACTCTCCTTCTGGAGTGTGATCATCAGCCAGGGAACCTGTGCGGGCTAAGCCAGGGTGCTCAAGGGATATCGGTTATGAAGGGCCAGCTCTCTTGGAGTTTAGGGGAACTTGCCCATCGCCGTGCCAATAGTAAGTCTCCCCATCCCTGGGCAACCAAGTCCGTGGCCTAGCACACCCTCAGCACACCCTGCCAGCTGCCCTTTACTCACCACGTGCCTGCCTTCACGTCTATCCTCCCTCCCAGCCTGGGTGGGAACACAGGGGAGCCTCCCTCCCAGTGGGACCTGCAGGCCAGCCTGGGTGGGAACACAGGGGAGCCTCGCTTGTGATGTTTATTGCCTGCACATGGCCTGCCATCTGGTTCCTTACAAGCCTGGGCTTGGGGCTGATGCTTATTACAGGCTGACTGACTTTAAACAGAGTGGGAAGGGTGAGTTAGGAGAGCCCGGGCTGGCCCTTCTTACCCCCAGGAGCTGGCTGGGGACAGGATGGGGGGGGGTCCCGGCCAAGCCCCTGTCTTAGGAGACTTGGTGGTAGGAAGTCCATTCCTGACTAGTCTTCATGCTGAGGCCTCCAGGGTCAGAGAAACCTTCAGGCCCACAGTGTGCAGAGGCCTCAGGGCCTATGTGGGCATTCTCTTGGGGAACTAGGGCCAGCCTACCCAGTAGACCAATATGCAGCCCCTGGGACTCCAAGGCTTGGGAAAGGGGAGGAGGCATGAGAGCAGAGTCCGCAGGGGGTTGGGGAGCTGGTGTGGGAGCCCCCCTCCACTCCACTCCATAATGACAACACTGTTGAGTCCATCCTGCTAGCCGTTGCTTTTCAGGCCTGCGACATGCTTGACTTGTGCATGTGAATCAAGTGGCGGGTGTCCAGACTCTCCTCCCCTCCCCCTCCCCCTTCTCCTGCTGCCTCCCCACAGAGCAGAGATGCTGTTCACTCTAATTCTGCTCCAGGCCAGGCACCTTTCACTCGGAGTCTTAGGGGCTGTGGGGTTCACCCACCCTGATTGTTTTACTTCAGACTTCCCTCAAGCTCAGAGGAGAGAGTCAGAGTCAAAGCTGACCCAGCAGCGCCCCCGCCCCGCCTGCTGCCCCTTGCCCAGTCACTCCAGAGCTCCAGCCATCTGCACTGGGTTAATTCAGAGACGCATATTCCATGCTGGCTGGTTCAGCTCCTTCCTGGAGAATTAAGGTGAAGAGCATTGACCCGGGAGACTTGCCCTGGCTGAGCCCTGCTTTCTGGGCATGAGCTCGTTTCCCTGTGTGCCCACCCTCTGCCCTCTGCACCTGTTGCCCCCACTGCCTGCCCGCCTGCTGCCTGCTGCCTGCCTGGCTGGGCCTGCTCCCACCCCAGCTCCTCTCAAGACTGGCCTCTCTCCTGCCTGCTGTAGGGGCATGAGCTGGGCTCCTGCCCCACCCCACCTGCATCTGCCCGCCCCCCTTCTTCCCAGAGTCTCCGGCAAGGCCTGCAACTGCTCACTCCCAGAGCCGCAGCCCCTCCACACCAAGTATGTTCCCTTAATTTGCCTCCTGGTGGAGCTGAAGGGCCAGATCTACAAAAATCCCACCAAGGGTCTGGGAAGAGATTCCCAGCCAACATGGGGCAGTCTCTGAGGGGCCTGGAGGGCTCAGCTCAGCCCCTCCCACCAAGGCACCCCCAGAGCTGGAGTCTGGCTCCCACAGAAGCCAGGCCTCCGTCTGCTCCAGACTCAGCAGGCCAGGGCCCAGGAAGAAATACTGCTTGAAAGAATTCATCACACACACACAGCTGCCTTTCCCTGTTCTTCTTCACTCTTCTCTGTCCCTTCCTACCTCCTAGTGCCATCTCCTAGTCCTTTCACTTCCTGCCCTCACTTTGCTTCATCTTTGTGGCTCACCGGACCTGCTGGAGCCCCCCTGAGCAGCGCCTTGCCCCACGTGGGCCCTAAAAGCTCTCAATGATCTTGAGTTCTGACTCCAGTCAGCTGGGCAGGCTGACGGGCTCCATCTGCCTTTGGTGTAGATGTGTCCAAGGAGCTGTCTTCTGAGGCTGCACCTGGGGACATTGTTCTGGATGGTGGAACCCTCATCCCTGTGGCGATCTGGCAGCCCTGGGACTTTTGCCCTTCCTGTCAGCTCTCCTGTGTGTTTGTGGAGGCCACCACACTGAGTGCAGTCAGGTTGGGCGAGGATGGAGAACTCAGGAAGGACCACAGCAGCGGGCAGCGGGGTGCCTGGCCTGCGTGGAGAGCCCTGACCCTCAGGCACTGGCTACCAGGTCTAGAACCCTCAGGGGTCCTCCAGGTCTCTGATCAGTGGAGACTCTGCTCCGAGTTCGCAGTTCCAGGTCCAGGCACCCGCCTGTGCCTCTCAGAGATTGTCTAAGACCGTGGTCGGCAAACTGCTCGCGAGCCACATGCGGCTCTTTGGCCCCTTGAGTGTGGCTCTTCCTAAGCCTTAGGAGTACCCTAATTAAGTTAATAACAATGTACCTACCTATATAGTTTAAACTTAAAAAATTTGGCTCTCAAAAGAAATTTCAGTCGTTATACTGTTGATATTTGGTTCTGCTGACTAATGAGTTTGCCGACCCCTGGTCTAGGAGGACCAGGCTGGAGCATCGGGGCCATGCCAGCGGCAGCATTTTAGGGAGCTCGGCTTTTGCTGTTCCTTCTCTTTCTTTCTCTGCCAGACTCTAGAAAAGCAAGTGTTTTCCATCACTAATAGCAAGATGGAGAGAACAGACACAATCATGCACAACTCAGCCAGAGTATTTTATCACGTGCAGAAAGGTTAGGGGGAGCTGGGACGTGTCAGGCACCCTCCCTCTGCACCATCGCCCTCTCTGGGTTCTGGACCAGGCAGACACTACCCCCGTGGTTCTCCACCAGTGGGTGATTTCATGCTGCAGCTCTGGGCACAGAGGTGGGCATGCTGCAGGGTGGCTGTTGCGGGGAGGCCTGCCAGGCCCTGACCATGGCCCCCTTCCTGTCCTCAGATGCCGGTGACATGATCGAGATGCAGGGCTTTGGGCCCAGCCTGCCAGCCTGGCACCTAGATCCCATGTGTAGCCAGGGCTCCTCCTGCTTCTCCTGCTCCTCCAGTAGCTCCCCGTATGCAACTCCCAACCACTGCAGCTGTGTCCCCGACCGGTGAGTGGGCAGGGAGAGC
>NW_005871310.1:408014-409824 GCF_000147115.1 Myotis lucifugus | reverse complement strand
GTCTGTCCTTGGGGGCTGTGCCACTTGCCTGACAGGGTGGCCTCAAGTTGGTCAGACCTGGGTTTGAAGTTCATTCCTGCTACCCATGTGACTGGCAAATTATTGAGTCTCTATGAGTCTCTATGTTTCTGAGCCTCCGTTTCCTAATCTGTAAAATGGGGGTCATACCACCTGCCTCCTAAGGTTCTTGTGAGACTAAATGAGGTACATAACCATGTGAGTACCCAGAGCTGTGCCTGACACATAGGGGCTCAGGACTTGTGAGCTCCCCTCCCCAGTGTGGACACAGATCCTGTCATCAGGCTGTGCGTCCGGGGACATGCAGCAGACATCTGGGCCCCGGCCATGTTCCAGGAATGGCATGGGAATGGTGTTTGTGTGCCAGCACTTGATGCTCTTGCCGGCTGCTTGATCGGACCTGTTGCTTCTTTTCACCTGCCACTCCTGATGACTCAGAGATGGTTCTCTCCATTTTTCACTTGAGGAAACCAAAATTCACTAACATGAGGTGAAAGTTAGTTGCCCAAGCTCCCCTGGGGGGTTGGAGGCCAGGTTGGACCCTCAGCCGCTCCGACCAGGGTGCTGGCAGCAACAGGGAGCCCACTGACATGCTGCGGGGCTATGGGTCCTGCTCGCCGCTCCACCCCGAGAGCCGCACCTGCTCCCCTCGGTGTCCTCACTTCTCACCCTCCTCCCAACGCAAGAGCCACAGCCCTCTGAGCCAGGTTGATTCCACAGGTTGCCCCTCAGGCTACTGTGTGAGAGCATGAAGAGGCAGATCGCCTCCCGGGCCTTCTACGGCTGTGAGTGTGGGGTGAGGTGGGGCCATGGGAGGCAGGGGCAGGGGGAGGCGTCCTGGTCACGGCCTCCTGGCTCACCCCTCCACCCCCAGGGCTGGCATACTGCCGCCACCTGTCCACGGTGCGGACCCACCTGTCAGCGCTGGTGCATCACAACATCATCCCGCCCGCCCGCCCCCCAGGGGCCTCAGGGGGCCTCACCAAGGACGTGTGGAGCAAGTATCAGAAGGATGAAAAGGTGCACACTCGGGGGGCCAGGGCCAGGGCCAGGTCAGGGGCGGGGGGCGGGCAGCGGTGGGTGCAGAGTGTCTGCTCTGGGCGCAGCTGTCACAGGACAACTGGGCATTCAGGTGAATCACAGTCGTGGTCGGGCTGACAGGCCAAGACCGATGGCCTTGGAGTGGCCAGGTCATGGCGGAATCTCAGACAGCGGGGGCTGTGGGTTTCCCTGGGAAGGGCACTGGGCTGGAGTCCGTTCTGCTTCCCCATTACCCCACAGCCTTGGGCAAATCTCTGCACCTCTCTGGGCTTCGTTTCTTCCCTGGAAGGAGCGGGGTGAAGTAGGTCCCAGCCAGCTCTCATGTGGGGCGGGGGATGTGACTGCCAACGCAGGGTCTCCCTGGGCTTCAGTGGTGACCGAGCCAGTTCCCAGCCCCAGCTCTCCCTGGGGTGGGTCACCCGGAGGGTGACGGCGGGGGCTGCACAGTCTCCCCTCCCTGGGCCCCTCAGAACTACAAGGAGCTGGAGCTGCTGCGGCAGGTTTACTACGGAGGCGTGGAGCACGAGGTCCGCAAGGACGTCTGGCCCTTCCTGCTTGGCCACTACACGTTTGGCATGAGCAAGAAGGAGATGGAGCAGGTAAGGGGAGCTCTTTCCCCGGGGCAGGGGGACGGGGAGTCGGGCCAAGGGACCCATCCAAGCTCAGTGGAAAGAAACGTGTCAGGGGAGGGTTCACAGAGACACCCCACATGTCCTCGCTGCTGGGGCCCAGCCTCGTCTTCAGCTGTCCC
>NW_005871310.1:391296-407056 GCF_000147115.1 Myotis lucifugus | reverse complement strand
CTCTGGGCCTCAGTGTCCCCTTTCAGCCCTACTGCCCTTTGATGGTAGCGGCTTCCCTGAGAGCTGTTGCTAGAGGCAAGGGGAGCCCGTAGAGCGGTGCTACTGGTGTCCACTGGCAAGATCTCCCGCCTCTGGGGTCCGTCACCATCTCGCAGAACTGACCGCGCAAAGGCAGTTCAGAGCCTGCCCGGCTCTCGCGGCGTCACCCGCTTTAGGTGAACAAGCCTGAACTGGCTGCGAGCCCGACAGAAGTGATGAGAAGTCTCGGGCTTAAGGACACTCATTTACTAACATATTTTTTTTCTTTAAAATTGCTGCTTTAGATAGTGTATTCTAGCTACTTTACTAAATCTTTCCTAATAGTAACAGAAAACTGGAGCTGGAGCAAGACCGAACGAGACATAGCACACTCTCCATGTGCTTTGTTCTCACTCCCTGTCGGGAGCCTATTCTTTCCTTTCTCTCTGGCTTTGGGCTTCATAAGATCCCGAGTCGGTACCAGTGCCCAGCTGCTCAGCTCAGACAGCAGCGGCCTCGCGGGCCCTGCTCTGGGCTCCGGTTGCCTCGGCCTCATGGCCTTACCTGATACTAATCCAACGACAGACACTTCTCGCCCAAAGTGAAAACTCCTTTTAGCATCCCTTTCCCTACATAGTCCAAATAGAAAAAAAAAAAAAAGTAAAAGCCAGTCTCTGTATGTCTCTCTTCTTTTCCCTGTCCTGGTCCATGGTGAGGCCTGTTTCCAACCAGCACAATACGTTTCCTTTCACTCCTGACCTCCCCTCAGCTTGTCCGCGGCCAGTATAACTGATCAGGTCCTTGCTAGAAAAGGTCCCTGCTGGTTTTCCTGACGCCTCCAGGCTCGCGCCCCCCTTACCCCCACCCCCACCGAAGCTCTCCTGACCTGAGGCAGGCTCGCGCCCCCCCTTACCCCCAGAATGACACCACTCACTGCCATCGCTCACACTGCCACCGCTCACACTGCCACCGCTCACACTGCCACCGCTCACACTGCCATCGCTCACACTGCCATCAAGTACCACTGAGTGTCCAGGCCTCCAGTCTCCCTTCTTCCCTGCAGCAGCCACAGGAAGCCTGGGGTGTTCCCCTTCTTCTCATGCCCCAGGAAGAAGCTGAGGAAGGGACTGGATAGGGCTGAAGTCTTCATGTTGGCCTGGAACCTCATTTCTCCACCCGGACAGCTGGGTCAGAAGGGGAGGCAGTGCTGGAGGCCATGGGGTGGAGTAGGTGTGAAGAGAATTCTCCCTCCCTCTCACTTATTCTGACCCCAGGAAGGAGACACTGAGCCGAGGGAAGGGGCTGGGGTGCAGGTATGAGCCCCACCATCTGTTCTCCCCACCAGGTGTTTATCTCTGTGGATGACCTGGAGCCCCCGAAGCCCCCCGGCACGGAGGAGTGCAGACCAGAGCCCGAGGAGGAACCCGGAGCAGGGCCCCCGGGCACCGCCGTGGTGGAGCAGCAGCAGTCAGTGGAGTTTGATTCTCCAGACTCAGGACTGCCTTCCTCTCGCAATTATTCCGTGGCCTCAGGCATCCAGTCGAGCATAGACGAGGGGCCGAGTGTGGGCTTCGAGGAGGACTGCGGTGGGGAGGAAGGCTCCGACGGGCCGGAACCTGCGGTCCACGCTTTCTCCGAGCCCCAGGATCCCAGCCAGGAGAAGGCCTCTCCGGCCGGCGAGCTGGAGGCCGGGGAGGAGCTGGCGGCTGTGTGCGCTGCTGCCTACACTGTATGTGGACAGTCCCAGGCACTGTTCTCAGCTGGCCCCAGAGCCCTCCTGCCATCCCAAGGCTTGGGGACAGGCTGGCGGGTGGAAGGTGGGGTGCCTATCTTGGAGGGCCTGGAGCCCGTCTCTCAGCGCCCCAGAGGACTCTGTTCGCTGAGTCCTTGGCTCCCTGCCTTTCCTGCTTTCCTTGTGGGCATCACCTCAGGCCCCAGCTTACCCTGAGGGCCTTCCACTCTTTCAGATAGAACTATTGGACACCGTGGCCTTAAACCTGCACCGCATAGACAAGGATGTGCAGCGATGTGACCGCAACTACTGGTACTTCTCACCCCCCAACCTCGAGAGGCTCAGAGACATCATGTGCAGGTGCCATTGTCGGGCAGGGCTCAGGGTGGGCGGCAGGGACCCTGCTCAGTGAGGTTAGGTCAGCAGTGCCCTGCCCCCTCGCTGCACCAGCATCGCACTGGACTCCCTCTGGGGGGAACACTTCCTCCTGCAGTGCCCCTGCCCCGCCCTCTTCATCACAGGTTTTTCAGGAAGCCTTCCCGTTTTCCCTCACTCCGGGGCTCCCCCGCCCCGCCCCAGCCTTGTCTCTGTCCCTGACCCGCTGCGTGCCTTGAAGACAGGGCTAGTTGTTCACCGTGGTACTCCCAGTGCTTAGGGTCCCGGAAGGCTGACTTCTGGGTAGCAGGCTACTCTAAGCCCCATCTCCCTGGGGACCCCTGAGGGGATGGGGACTGGCACACACCTACAGCGACTCTGTCCCTGGGATTCCAGCTACGTGTGGGAACACCTGGACGTGGGCTATGTGCAGGGCATGTGTGATCTGCTGGCGCCGCTCCTCGTCATCCTTGATAATGGTGAGGGATGGGGCCGGGGAGGGGGGAGTTCCCACAGTGGCATGCACCTCGGGCATGGGGGCGGGGTTGACATAAGCTGGAGAAGAAAAGAAAACTGCCAGGTCTAGACGGGTAGGAATATTCGCCTGCCCTGTGGCCTCATTCATGTCTCCCCTCAGATCAGCTGACCTACAGCTGTTTCAGCCACCTCATGAAGAGGATGAGCCAGAACTTCCCCAATGGGGGCGCCATGGACACCCACTTTGCTAACATGCGCTCCCTCATCCAGGTGAGGACTGTGGCTGCTCGTGGGCACGTGACCAGGCACCACTGGGCTTGTCCGTCTTCCACAAGGAGGCCAGGGAGTGGTCCAAAAATTTCTTTTATATATAAGCTTAATTTCTTTCATTTAAAAAAACACACACACACATTTCCCCCCCAATTAATGGTTGAAATAGAAGCTCACAGTAGTTAATGTGGGCTGCTATTCCTGGCTCTGGTGTTCCAGGCGGGGAAGCCCCATGTGGGGTTGAGACCCCATGCTTCCCAGCTTCTTTCTGCAGCTGAGATAGCCCTTCAGAGTCTCAGCCGCCACACGTGGGAGTAGGGCCAGCCCTTTTCACGTCTCTGCCCTTCCTTCCTACCAGTCTCCTGTGGCTTCTTCCATCAGTCCTTGGTAATAAGACTTCTGTTCATTTGGTTATTCAGATTGTTTTATAATTTAGTTGTAATTCCAGTTGGGACCTGGGAGGAGGTGAGCGTAACTTTCACCTACTCTGCTGCCATCTTGGATCCCCCTTGACATTCAATATTATATTAGTTTCAGGTGTACGGCATAGTGGTTAGACACATTCCTAACTTTTGAAGCATGGTGATGCCCCCATAAGGCTGGTACCCACCTGGCACCATACATAGTTATTACAGTGTTACCGACTATATTCCCTATGCTGTAGTTTACATCCTCATGACTGTTTGGTTACTACCAATTTGTACCTCTTAATCCCTTCAACTTTTCCACTCAGCCCCCCAACCCCTCCCATCTGGCAACCATCAGTTTGTTCTCCGTATCTATGGGTTTGTTTCTGAAAACACATTGTTTTCACTGTTAAAAATGGAGAGGAATGTCAATATGTGAATGCTTGTGCTCATGAAAGTTCTGGTGAATAGTATGGGTGATGAAGTCAAACACCCAGAGCCCTGGCCAGGTGGCTCAGTTGGTTGGAGCATTGTACACCAAAAGGTTGCAGATTGGAACCCCAGTCAGGACACATGCCTAGAGTGAGGGTTCAATCCCTGGTCGGTGTGCATACAGGAGGTAACCAATCAATTTACCATCTCTCACATTGATGTTTCTCTCTCTCTCTCTCTCTCTCTCTCTCTCTCTCTTTCTCTCCCTCCCTCCCTCCCTCAAAAATCAATAAACATATCCTTGGGTAAGGATAAAAAAAGAAAAAGAAAAATGGTAAAACTCCAAAAAGACTACAACCCAGAGAGATAGTGGCGCCACAGTGGAAGGGGCCTGGTGGAGGGTGGGGGCAGCAGGGACAGGCGCCACAGCAGAAGGGGCCTTCTCTCTTTTCCCACTCACACAAGAGGCACATCAGCTCAGTCCTTCTCTCTTTCCCACTCACACAAGATCCTGGACTCAGAGCTGTTTGAACTGATGCATCAGAATGGAGACTACACCCATTTCTACTTCTGTTACCGCTGGTTCCTGCTGGATTTTAAGAGAGGTGAGAGGAGGGTTGGACGGCAGGCCTAGGGTCAGGGGGTGGGTGACCCTTTTGCCCCAAAGTCATTGGTCCTGGACCCTAACTGAACTTTGGAACCACTTGGGGAACTTTTTATTTTTATTTTTTAATATATTTATTGATTTCAGAGAGGAAGGGAGAAGGAGAGAGAGATAGAAACATCAATGATGAGAGAATCATTGATCGGCTGCCTCCTGCACGCCCCATGGGGATTGAGCCCATAACCCAGGCATGGGCCCTTGGCCGGAATCGAACCTGGGACCCTTCAGTCCACAGGCTGACGCTCTATCCACTGAGCCAAGCCGGCTAGGGCAACCTGGGGAACTTTTTAGAAACACCAATGCTCTAGGCCAGGGGTCGGCAAACTCATTAGTCAACAGAGCCAAATATCAACAGTACAACGATTAAAATTTCTTTTGAGAGCCAAATTTTTTAAACTTAAACTATATAGGTAGGTACATTGTTATTAACTTAATTAGGGTACTCCTAAGGCTTAGGAAGAGCCACACTCAAGGGGCCAAAAAGCCGCATGTGGCTCGGGAGCCGCAGTTTGCCGACCACGGCTCTAGGCTCTACCGGGCCTCAGACTACTAGTGTGGCTGGCTGCCTGGGCATCGAGATTTTAAAAGCTCTTTAGGTGACTCCAAAGGGAAGACAGGGTGGAAAATCACCCTCAGGCAGCGGCGTTTGGTGCTGTTTTCCAACCAAATCCCCTCTGTGCACCAAGGTTTCTAAAAGCAGAGCTGCTTTAGCTGAAGAGAGGAGTAGAGTCCACAGGGGCCTCATAAGCAGGAATTACCAAGGAGAAGGGCAGGGTCTTGGCCTGACGCATGGAGCCCACCCGCTCTTGGACCCGGCTGCGTAATGGAGAGAACCCCAGAACTTAGGCCCTTGGAGCTCTGTCTCCATATGTGGCCCCATTGGAGGCCACGGTGGCCAGACTCAGCCTTAGTCCTTTTTTGTCCCCAGAGCTGCTATATGAGGACGTGTTTGCGGTGTGGGAGGTGATCTGGGCGGCCCAGCACATCTCATCAGAGCACTTTGTCCTATTCATTGCCCTGGCCCTGGTGGAGGCCTACCGTGAGATTATCCGTGACAACAACATGGACTTCACCGACATCATCAAGTTCTTCAATGGTAGGAGCTTGTCCAGCCATCTGGCTGTCCCCAACAAGGGGATAGGGGCCTCCACTCCTGGCCTGGGCAGGGTTGGAGAGGCTCAGAAATACCGAGTCCCCTCCCCGTGCACAGATGTCGGGAGTCCAGCAGGTGGGAATGGAGTAGGGTGGGCAGCCATAGGGCTCCTCCCAGATGCTTGCCCTCGCTCCGGCATCCCCACAGTTACCCATGTTTCCTCCAGAACGAGCTGAGCATCACGATGCCCAGGAGATCCTGCGGATTGCCCGGGACCTCGTCCACAAGGTGCAGATGCTCATAGAGAACAAGTGAGGGCCCGGAGGCAGCAGCCAGCCAGAGCCTAGGCTCCTGGCCCTGGGCTCCGTGGGGAGAGGTGCAGGGGCGCACAGTAGAGACTGCCCCACCTCTCAGCCAACCCTGCCTGCCCAGCTGTGTTCCTAACAAAGTGTGAGCCTGGGATCCGACTCCGGGCAGTTCTGGCCCTGAAGGGCAAGTCAGGGGCCAGGGTACCCTCAGGTCAGGCCCAGGAGGGGAAGGGGCAGCCTCAGGGAGCAGCTGACCTGGGGAACACCTACTCTGCTTCCTTCTCAAACACCTGGAAATAGCCCCACTGCCCCTGCAGCCTCAGCCTGAGTGCCCCATGCCCTCTCCTGGGTCAGCCTGGGGCCCTGTCGAGTCACCAGGCCTATAGTTGCCTGGGCCCCACTGGTGAGGGTCATGTGAGGCAAGGGGACTCTGTTGTATTTCTTCTGAGAGTCCCTTTGTAGGCCCAGTGCATGTGTGTGCACCAATCCCAGTCGGGGCAGCCAGGATGGCTGCGAGTTTGGGCGTGTTTCCTGGGCCACCTTCCAGGCCCTCCTCTGAGACGGGCAGAGCAGCCCACCTCAGCAGCACTGCCACTGCCTTTGGCCACCTGAGGTGACCCCATGCCCTCCCCTAGCCCGTACAGTGCACCCACGTGTATCTGTACAGTCTCACTCCTGCCACCTCGCTCTTGCTTTATGCATTAGATGCATCCCTGAAAACTGTATACACGACACTTTGCCAGCCGGAGGATCTGGAATGTGGTTGGAGCACTTTCTCTCAAGAGGAATCCCAGGTGATTCCTTAGGGAGGGGATCCTATCACAGCCTCCTCTCAAAGGTGGCCCCAAAACTTGGGGGCAGCCCATCGTCTATCCCAGGCATCCGCTGAGTCCTAAGGCTGGAAGGAGGAGGTGCCTGGGTCTCTCTTGTTTGTTGCTGGTGAAAAGCAAGGTTAGCTCTGCCTTCCACATGCTTCTCAGGATGTCCAGAGGCCTAAGGACCCAGAAACCCCCATGGGAGAGCCTCACTCGTGAGGGGAGGTGTCATGCTGCTTGTTCTGCCATCCCCACCCCCAGCCCCCCACACATGCAGGCTGGGCCTTGCCCCAGGGCCAGGAGGCTACTCTGCCACAGGGCCTGGGGCCTGCCCAGCAACCACTAAGGGCTGGAGACTTCCTGCATTTGAGAAACAGAAAAGGACCCAGCAGCTTTTCTGCATCCAGCACAGCCCCCGCCCCTCCCAGCCCACCCCTGTCCCAGGCACTGCACGGCCTGTTTGGGGGCCAGCCCGCCCCATTGCCCACTCTGTCTGTGAGTCCTCAGCCCCCACCAAGCACGGTGGCCATTGTGTGCCTGCTTAGTGACTCAGTGGTTTGTGAGGAGCAGAGTGTGTATGATTTTTGGCTCAGAAACTATACTCTTCAGTGTAACAAACCAATAAACACAGCATTGGCAATGCTCGAGGCTCTGGGGGCTGCTTGTGGGCTGGTGCTGGACAGCGAGTGACTGTGTGCGGGAATTCTGTCATCTCCACAACAGAACAGTAAAGAAGGCCAACCCCATGAGGCAAGGATGGCGGAAAGAGAAAACCAAATTTTCCGAAAGAGGGGGACCTCGGCGATGGGCTGGTTGGGGTGGGGATAATAGGTAGACCCAAGGAGAACCCTTAGAGCCAGCAGTCCCATCTCAGACTGACCAATGGCCTCTGCTCCCCTAGATTAGTGTAGGTCCTTTTCCCACGCCTTCCGCAGCCTGGCCTCCCTAATAGCTATAATGATAAGCTGGGGCCTCCCAGCCCCTCCAGCCAATGGGGAGAGACCCCACTCACTGAGCACTGTCTTTGAGACGTCTGCTTCAAACTTAGGGGGAGCCTCAAGAGAAGTCAAACCTGCTGAGGCGTGGAAAGGGCCCCTGACTACGCCCTGAATGGGCTTCCGGAACTAGAAGGTTGGGTCAGCTGAAGGGAATGCGTGTGTGGATAGGAGCAGGGAGTGTGAGGAGAGCAAACATCATCCCTCCAACTCTGTAAGTGACTTCCTCTTTCACAGAGCGAGCAGAGCTGCTAAATGGAAGCTCCTGGATTCTTACTTGGGATTTTTGTTTCCCGTTGCCCTGGCCATAGGCCCCTCTCTTGCAGGCTCCAGCTGAGCTGGGGTGGGAGTCTGTGCTTTGAGTGCAGGGAGGGGAGTTTCTGCCAACCCTTACGATATAGTGATAGCTCTCAGATGATGCTGGGTCATCATTACCAGGGGCAGTCTTCATCTCTGTCCCAGTGCTGGGCATGGTGTCTGACACTGAGAGGGCGCGCAGGAAATGATTAAGTTTAAGGGTTGGCCTTCCCTATCAGTGGTTCTCAGCCTTCTGGCCCTTTAAATACAGTTCCTCATGTTGTGACCCAACCATAAAATTATTTTCGTTGCTACTTCATAACTGTAATGTTGCTACTGTTATGAATCGTCATGTAAATATCTGATATGCAGGATGGTCTTAGGCGACCCCCGTGAAAGGGTCGTTTGACCGCCAAAGGGGTCGAGACCCACGGGTTGAGAACCGCTGCCTTAATTGAAGGCACCCATCTCTCCCTGGAGCTACCAGTAGAGGGAGCCAGCATCTCACAAGTGAAAAGGGCTGGAGGAATTGTGGGGCACTGTCTGGCCTTTTGAGGATGGCTTTTCTTCAAATAATGGTACCCCAATACATTAGTGGCCACCACTACCTTCCCTGAGGATGACATCACACACACACACACACACACGCCCTACATCCCTGGACTCACCCTCCAAAGAGAAACTGAGTCAGTACCCCAGGCTGGGGCTGGGAGTGGGGCAGGTGTCAGGGAGTTAAGCAAGGCAGGATGAAGCAGCCTGCCTGGTCTATAGTTAGGCCCAGCTAATTGCTCCCTCACCTCCCCACTTCTTCCTGAGACAGCCTGCCAAAGGGCCGGTTCCCCTAAACTGGGAAGATGTAGTTACAGGGACAAAGATTTTCCAAAACCTGGTTTGCAGGCCACCTTAGAACATGGTTTTGACCTCTTCCTCTTCTTGTTCCCTCCCCTGAAAGGACAGCCACATGGACTCCCAGTTGACCTGTCCTAACCTCTACCCCATGAATGCTTCCCCTCCTCACCTTCTTTTCCATTGGAACTTTCATGCGTTAAGATCCCCCAGTTGTACAGCAGGCCCCAGGGCGGGATGGCACTGCTCGGGGAGAACCCTGCACGAGTGAGGTCTGACTGAAGCTACACAAGGTCCCAGGCTGGCTGTGTCTCTAACGTCACTTAGCCATCTCAAACCTGTTACTTTTTCTGCCAGAATGGGGCTAGTTCTTGGCTTTACTTCACTGTTGTTATGAGATAAAACAAGATAGTGTTTGTAAAATGGTTTGAGGAAGTACTGGAAAAGCATAAGGAAGACCAGAACTGCAGTTCTGGGAGCTTGTTGATGATTCGACACCGGGATCAGAACGGGAAGGTCTCTACCTTCTTCTAAAATTGACCAGCACCGAAGCTGCTTGAGGACCATCCCCCAAACACCAACAGGGAAAGGGACCTGCTGCTTCTTGCTGGAGGTCTCTGCCTCCTTTTGCCACAAAAGGACCCAGATGCTGCGGGCTGGCAGCTCCATCTCCGGTTTCAGTGCAGGTTTATTTCAATTTTATATTTTATTCCAGGCAAGTGCTTATTACATGGATAGTATTCATGTCTCAATACCTAAAGTCTTGGAGCATGAACAGCCACTAGAATACAGTTCAATAGTAAAAATACAATATGTACAAAAGTAGGGTTTTTTGTAATTTTTTTCCCACACAGCAGATGTATCCAAACACATAAAAATCTCTACAGTCTGGGGTCACTACGATTTATATTTCAGGAAACAGAGACACAGTGACCGAGTCCTCACTGTAAACAAGGGCCACCTCTTTGGGGGACGGGGGTGGGATCCTGGGATGGGGGAGCAGCAGCTGTTCCTGGAGAGAGCAGGGGTTCTGGTGACCCCCGCCCCCGTTTCCCTCCAGGCGTTCCCTGCCCTTCTTTGGCCCCCCCAGGGAACCAACCTCCCCCTCTCCCCGAGGTAAAGATTCCCAGCCAGTGAGCCACTCTGAACATCAAAAAGTAAAACACGCATGAGAGGTAAGATGTGTGTGTGCGCACGTCCCCCAGGCTGGAAGGGCTGGGGAGGGGAGGGGAGGGGAGGGGCAGGGCAGGCGGTCCCACAGGGTGAGGACAGATGTGGTCCTGATAGCTCTCAGAAGGGAGATGCCCGGAGGGCTGGGCGGCTGCCCTCTCGGGCACAGTCACAGCATTCACAAACAACAAGAACAGCAACACCCATCGTCACCAGTCTGGACATAGTCATTCGGCACTAGATTCAGAGCCCCCACTGCTGGGGACGGAGAGGGGCACGGGCAGCGGGCGGATGAGGTATCTGTGCAGGCCCGAGGGGCGACTGGCTGACACAAGTTTTAACTCTGGACCAGCCTCAGGATGTAGGGAGGTGAACGGAGCTGAGGAGAGGCGGTTCACCATGTTCCGGACTCTTCCCTGGGCACCAGGCCTGCCCTTCTCCCTGTTCTTTCCATTGTAATCACATCGGGAGTGGAACTGGCTCCAGAGGACCTGGGTGGTGCTAGCGGCTGCAAGTGCAGGAAGGCAGCAAGCTTGTGAGGTGGGAGCGCTGCGTGGGGCTGGGGGCCGAATGGGACTCTCCCTGGAGGCCTCTAAGGCATCTGAAAGGCCTTCCCTTCCCCCGCCCCCAGGAGAGACGGGAGAAAGTCCCCTGGGAGGGCTCCAGGACCAGGGAGGAACTGAAAGGGAGTTCTTAGGCATATAAATCTATTCAAGACCTCTGCGGGGGCCTCCAGAGGATCCTGGGCCCCAACCTGTCAGTGCAAACTTCACACCTAGGGACACTCTCGTCCTCTCCACACTGAAAGGCCATTGGTGTGTCCAGGTGGGGAGCCAAGTGTGCACGCGTGTGTAATGGTGTGTCTGACACAAGGCCACTTGTAATAAATACCTACATAAAAAGAGACCCCGCCCAGCCGGAGTGGCTCAGTGGTTGAGCATCGACCTATGAACCAGGTCATGGTTCGATTCCCAGTCAGGGCACATGCCTGGGTTGGGGCTCAATCCCCAGTTGGGGGTATGCAGGAGGCAGCCAATCAATGATTCTCTCTCATCATTGATGTTTCTGTCTCTCCCTCCCTCTCCAAAATTAATAAAAATATATTAGGAAAATAAAAAAAGTCGAAGTCTGCCAAGGCGGAGGCAGGGAAAACAGCATCCCCTACACACCAGCTCCCCTCACTCCTCTCCACCCCAAGCTCAGCCCTGCCCTTGGCCCAACTAAGGACCTTTCCTCAGAGGAAGGCGGTGGCACACAGAAGCCCCCACCAGGGTTCACTCAGTAACGCCCACTGGAGAAAGGGCAACGTTCGGGGCGGAGATGACGCTAGAGACAGTTGTTGGGGCAGAAGCAGCAGCCCTGCAACAGCCCGGCTCTGCTCCCTCTACAGGTGCTCAGCGCCTCCGTGGGAAAGGGCTGGGAGCCGAGAGGAACCCCTGCCGTTTCACTTCCTAATTGCCTCAACAGTGTGGCTTCAGGCTCCTGGAACCCAGACCAGATGTTGTTCCATGTCTCCCAGGTGGCACCCCCAGGTACCCATCCTCAGGGGAGTGCAGAGCACTAAGCAGAGGCCAGTGAATCGGGGGAGTGACAGCCTTCTGGAAGCCAAAAGCCACACCTAGGGATGGGAACAGGGGTCCAGAGCAGCTCTCAGTCCAGACCCAGGCTGGGGACGGTGGGGACGATGGGACAGCCAAACCCCTTCTCCCCCACCCCACCCCACCCTCAGCCTGCCCTCTTGAGGTCAGGAGCCCAGTGGTAAGGGGTGAAAGGCTCAGAAACTTGGCAACAGCTTGGGTTTGGTTTACTGTTGGTAGAAAATCCTAACTAGTTCTGCTGTAAGCAATCAGTGACTGCAACTGGGTTGGCGCGCCCCAGGCTGGGGCACCCACCTGTCTGCGTAGGACTCCAGACAGCCACTTCCTAGGACTTCTCACCTGTACTCAGAATAGGGCCCACAGTGCTCCCCAACTTTCTGAGCCAAGTTGCTTCAGTTCAATTCCTCCTCTTTCCCCTCCATAGGCCTGGGAAGAGAGGCTGAGGCTCAGGAGGGAGGGCCCAGATCCTCAGCCACATCACCAGACAGAGCAATAGCAGCAGCAGCACAGGAAGGCAGCAGGGGAGGGAGAAGGCAGAGAACATGACATCCACATCAAACTGTTTCAGGGGACAGGACGGGGAGGCAGGAACAGCACCAGGCTGAATCGGCAGCACGTCCACCAGAGCGTCTCTCATCACTTTACCAAGTCCTAGTGCAGTGAACTAACCCCCTGCCCTGTGCCCAGCTCCCTGGGGTGGCCCCTCCCTCCCCTGGCTCAGAGTCTCTGCACCCCCTTCCCCTAGGAGGCCTGGGGGTGGGGGTGGGTGGGGTGGGCCTGGGCCGGACTGGAATGTGTGGAGCTGGTGGGAGAGTGTGGGGACAGGTTCCCCTTCTTGCCCCCACTGGGGGCCTCTGAGTGGCCTCCTCCTCAAGCCAGCTTGAGTGTGCTGACCGGGAAGGAGGGCATGGTGACCATGGTCACAGGGTTGAGCACTGTCTGGCCCACCAGCTGGGGGTGGTGCACCACCTGAGCCCCCACGGCTGGCTTTGCCATGACGGTGGTGGGGGGCCCCAGCCCAGCTGTGCCATTCACTTGCTGGTGCGAGAGGGTGTGGGCAATGTGGCTCACCGCCACGGGCTGGCTCACTGCCACAGGCTGTGGGTACAGGGGAAGCTGGGAGCCAAGGTGGGCCACGTGGTTAAGGGTGGCAGGGTGCACTGTGATGTGGCCAATAGGGGGTGTGGCAGGTGCCAGCTGCACAGCAGGGCTGGGGGCTGAGGGGGCAATGTGGGCGATGTGCTTGCCGCCTGGCCCCTGGAGAACGTGGTTCACAGTCTGGATGACTGAGGCGTGGGTGGTGGCTGTGTGGGCGATGACCGTGGAGCCTCCCCCAGATGCAGCCATCAAATGGGCTGGAGCTGGTACCAGCGTCTGGGCAGGGGCAGCTGGTGGGGGAGGAGGAGCCGGCAGAGGTGTCTTCTGCTGTGGTGGCGGCTGCTGCCCAGGCAGATGGGCTGGAGACAGGGCCACAGGCTGGGAGTGGGCGTGTGGGTGGGGAGGCAGAGGCACAGGGGCGGTGCTGGGCGGTGGCTTCGGCAGCTCCGGGTGGGGGCGATGGCTCAGCTTGGGTAGGCCCAGGCCGGCCTGGTCCTCCTCCATATCCTCATCTATGTTGTCCTCGCCCTCTGTGGGGACACAAGGACAGGGACAGGTCAGAGGGCTTGGAAACACAAGGCTGGAGAAACAGATGCCCCTGGGGCCTGGGGACATCATGGGGCTGGGAGGGGAGGGCATCTTTTCCAGCAGGCAAACGCCTGGCCAGGGAGCCTGACATCTGAGAGGTGGGGCTCACCAGAGGCAGTAGAGGTGGAAGCCTGGTCGTCCTCGGGCTGGCCTGTCTGTCGGAGCACACGGTCAATCTCTAGCACGTCCATCCACTGGCTCAGCTCATGTTTGAGCTCCGCTAACCGCTGCTGCGTGGCGATCTTCTCCCGCGCCAGCCGCTCCATCTCATGCTCATATTCCTTCTCCTTCCTCTTCAGGGACTGGAGAGCAGGGCAAGGAAAAGCAGGACACCCTGAGCAGCAACCTTGGGGCCCACAGTACCGCGAACATCCCCCCACAGCCAACCTGCTTCCAGATCACCTGGTCCACAGGGGCAGGTCTGCAGTGACTAGGGGGCTGATGGGGGCTGCTCGAGACCACACCTGCCTCCTGGGCCATCCTCTGCCCAGGGAGGCCCAGTGTCCCAGGACTGTGGGCTCTCCGGCAGGTGTCATTAAGAGAAAGCACAGATCCAGGTCAGCGACTTCCCCTTCTCCACGTCAACTCTGGTCTGAAGGGCTTCGCTGCCTCTAGCCCCATCCACCCCCCTGGCAGCACCTCCCTCCATTCTGCAGATGACAAAAGGTGTCACAGATGTCTCGGGTATTGCCCAAGGCCTATACATACCACCATTCATACCATTATGTCACCCACTGATGCCGGAAGCTACCCTCCTGGGAACCCATTCCCCACAGAACCCCAAATGGGTCAGCCCTTTTCTCCACCTCATCATTCACTAGTCTACTTCAGTGTTCTTAGAGGATGACCCACTAGGCTTTGTAAAACCCCCACATTTCATCTCCTTGATCTGCCTCTATCTGGCCCCCAGCGGCTGCTGGCTCTGCACCTCCTCTCTGACCTCCTCGGTTACTCCCTGAGCCTCTGTTTTCACACTGCTCACAGCCCCTAGACTCCCCAGGCTGCTGAACCACCCTCAGCCCTGGAATGTGCTCCTCCTCTAACACCTGTACCTGAGTTGCAGTGACCAATGAGAAATGGCTCTCGGGGTGCTGGGCAGCATCGCTGACTTGACTGAGCACCCCTGGAGAGGCTTCTGTCTTTCCCACAGGTTCCGGGTCACTCTCACCGAGAAGCTGATGTCACCCACTTCGCTAAGAACACCCTTATGCAAGGTGCCATCTCTGCTTCAAGTTCTCCAGGGCCACAGGCGACCATATGCCCCTTAGGCTGACCCCTCACATAGGGGCTGGATGCCCCGTCTCTCAGACTGTGGCACTGCTCCCTATCAGAAGGGTCTCCAGTTTCCCTTTGCATGAGGCTTAATAGCAGCTCCAAAATGCCAGCTCATGTCCTATTTCTTGGCTGCCTTCCACTCCGAGTCTCAGCCATCCTCCATGACCTCCTGACTCTGAAACCATTAAACCAACCTAAGTTTCACAGGCCTCCCTGTTGCTGGCTTCTCCTCGGCCCACGCATGTCGTGACTGCTGGGTCAACCAGATGACACAGACAGTCCTGCCCTGCTACCTCCCGGGTCTCTTACCCGAACTGCTCTTGAGCTTCTAGCTTCCAAGGCTTGCCAGTCACGGCAGTGCAGAGCTCACTGGCTCTTCATAGACCAAACTCACCACTTGGTCTTGGTTTGCCTTTCCCAACCTCATGTATCCTGATGCTCACATGTGGCTCCTCCCTTCTCAGTCTTATCTGCTCGTGCTCCAAGACCACACTTGGGCCCCACCTCCTCCACGGCCCCCAACAGTACATCCTCCTGACAAACACCACATACCTGAGCATTTAATGAAACTGTCAGGGTACACTTAATCAGACAATGACTCACATCACAAAATATTTCATGTTTAGTTTTCCACCGCATACACACTGTCCTGCCTGACCCTGTGAGAGAAGGCAAGGACTCTCTGTAGTCCGCTCATATCCCCTGGCTACACCACCCAGGACAGAGCTGTGGATAGTGTCTCACTTGGCCGCAGGGGAAGAATCTGAGGATGGGAGTGTGTGAGCTCCCACCTCTATCCTGCCTCTCCCTTCATCTCAGGAGAACCACAGTCACCCATTAGATTTGAGTTTCTCGATTTCATTTCCTCAGGGCAGCCTCTCTTCACTGTTCACCTGCCCCTCTTGGGCATGGCAATGTCTTCAACTCTACCACCAACTAGGCCCAACTTCCCCACACTCCCTCCTACAGACCTTAATTCCTTACCTCACCAGTGAGATACCTCAAACCATTCGTGCCTGCCGCACAAAGCCCAGATACAGCCATGCTCGGTAGCAGCCCGAAACCTGGTAGCTTTACACTTCTGTAGCTGTCCCAGGCCACCCCCTTCTATCTTCTTGGCTTTGAGATTAACCTGCTTCTCCCCATATTTCTGCCAGAAAGACCCCCTCCTCTTACCCACACACACCTGTCTGGCTTCTCACCCAAAGAGGCCACTGCTAGACATGACATCAGTTGAGGCCACATAAAGGACAGGACCTGTGGTGAGTCAACCTCACTCCAATGCTGCTGCGGGCTGCAAGT
>NW_005871310.1:388825-391196 GCF_000147115.1 Myotis lucifugus | reverse complement strand
CATCCTGAACTCTACCTGCTAGCACAGCGGTTCTCAACCTGTGGGTCGCGACCCCTTTGGCGGTCAAACGATCCTTTCACAGGGGTCGCCTAAGACCATCCTGCATATCAGATATTTACATTACGATTCATAACAGTAGCAACATTACGGTTATGAAGTAGCAACGGAAATAATTTGATGGTTGGGTCACAACATGAGGAACTGTATTTAAAGGGCCAGAAGGTTGAGAACCACTGTGCTAGCAGGAGAGGTAGACTTCTGGCGCAGGGAGAGAGATCAGGGGCCCACCCCTCCTTTTCTTACCCAGCCCAGTTCCCCACAGGCCTAGAAGCCCCTGAAAGTTTCCCCAGGGTATAACTTTAGTCTGCTTCATTTTAATATTTTTTAAATTGACTTCAGAGAGAGAGGGAGAGAGAGATAGAAAGGAAATGGGTTTAAAATGAAGCAGTGTGTGTCCAGCTGGTGTTGCTCAGTGGTTGAGCCTCAACCCGTGAACCAGGAGGTCACAGGTTTGGATTCCTGGTCAGGGCACATGCCTGGGTTGTGGGCTCGATCCCCAGTAGGGGGCGTGCAGGAGGCAACTGATCTATTCTTTCTCATCATTGATGTTTCTAAGACTACCTGGATATGTGGTTTGGGGCCTGCCTACTCCTCCTCTTCCTGTCTCTGTCCACTTAACTGTCATTTTTCAAATACTTTAGCACCTCCAAGCTACTCCGGGTCTGGCCGGGGACTAATCTTCCCACAGCTTCCTGCCTCACACACCACCAACGCCCTCGGTGTACACGGCCTACCTACGTGGCCTCTCCGGTTTTCTCTTTCAGCTCCCATCGCGCGCCCTGCTGCCTCCCATCTCTGCATGGCAGTCCTCTTGCTGGAGAAACTTCGGCCTGTTGTGCTCTCTGCCCTCTGCTTTGCTTAGGTCAGCCTGAGACCTTCAGGGCCCAAGTCAAATGCTCTGTCCTCAGCAACAGCTCCCCACCCAGAACAAATCCTGCAATCCTGTCCTTATTACGCCCTCCGGCACCGTCCTCTGGTTTATTTGTTTATAACCTAACACAAGACCAAACCCAGGAGGACAGAGACCCATACTTTTTTCTTTGCTCCCTGCTTTATCCTCAGAATCAGACACAGGACTGTCCGTAAGTGCTTGAATGAATAAATAAGAGTGAAGTTGAGGGTTTAGACAGCCTTGTAAGTTTCTGCTCCCACTGCCAGCCCCGGGACAAGTATCTCTATGGACAGCCTGCACCCAATTGCTTCCGATTCAGCCCAAGCAAATATCCCGATTTTGCTGGTTCCACTGAATCTCTACGATGTACTTTCAACCCACACGTCATGCCAGCAAGACTGCGTTCCCTAAGTATGTGTTTATACAGAGGAACATTCCCATTTCTCAGTAATTGCTATTAAGTTAATACTTATAGAAGGCCAATCCTCCTAACATTCCCATGATGAAGACACTTTTTTCCTATTTAGCGTCACCAGAGTACAGGAGAAGAAACGTATGCACACACACACACAGCATTTGAACAGGGATGTGCTCCCAGGCTACATGGCTGAAAGACCAGTAGCTTACATTCAAGCCCAAATTCTGCAAACATCCCAGAAACAAGCCTCCGGGGTACGGTGCTAAAACCACGGCCCGCCGCTTCCCTCCCCCTCCCGAGCCCTTCCGGACGCAGGCGCCGCGCCGCGCCGCGCCCCGCCCCGCCAGGAGCACGCGCGCACCCACGCGGACCCGGCTTTGCTGTGTCACCCCGGTGGCCGCACCCCACCTCCGCGCGCTCAGGAGCTCCGCCCCCACCCGGCCCGACCAATCCGCGGGCCCGGCCCCGCCCTTCCCGGGCGCTGGGAAGCGCCCCAGCCCCGCCCCCTCGGCCGGAGGGCGGGCGGAAGGGCGCCCGCTGGTGGGAGGCAGCCGGCTGGGAGCAGTCGAGAGGCAGTGCGTCCGCCCTTCAGCGAGTCAGGCAGCGGTTATCTCAGTTCTGTGACCCCGCGGCCGAGGCCGAGGGAGGGGGTGCTCCCCCGCTGGCTTCTAGCCCAGCCCTCAGGCTTCCCGAGCCCGCCGACAGGGAGACCCGCGGCGCCTCCGCCCCCGCCCCGCGCGGGCAGGCAGCCCTAGGCCCTCCCACTCCCCCAACGGCCGACGCCGACTCCGTCTCCGCTGCAGCCGTGCGTGGCGGCCCGCCCCACCCCCACAGCCTCCTTCCCGGCACGCGAACCTACGGCCGGTTTCCAAGGAAACCGAAACTCGGGCCGTCATGGCAACAGTCTTATCTGACGGGTGCTCCTCCCCCCCCCCCTTCTGAAGGCCCATGCCCCAACGGAGGGCACACAGCCAATACGGCCGCCTGGGAAGGGCTTTTTA
>NW_005871310.1:387452-388488 GCF_000147115.1 Myotis lucifugus | reverse complement strand
CAGACTAATTAGAGTCTTCTGTTTTTTTTATTGCTCTTATCTCATTCTATTTGACACAATTCTCTCACGCGCAGCCTAAAGCCATGAGACCGTGTATCATATCTCACTCTCGTAAAGCAGTGGTAAGAAGATCAACATATAGCAATCTTAATAGTAGTTTCCTGTGAATCGGGGTGTGGGGGGGCGAAGGGGAGCTGGGACCAGGGGCAGAACCCGATAGCCCGCGCACACACCTGTTCTTCTCCAGTTTGTTGTGGACTTCTCTGGTTCCGATCCTGCAACCCAGACAGACAGGAGGCTCAGGGAGGGGGGCCCGATTAGGCGGCCTTCCTGCCCCGACCCCCAAGCCAAACGCCACGGGCTTTTCCTCCGGACTCTTTCTCTAAAAGCAGCAAGGGGAGATGTGCACCCCGTGGAGGGCGCATGTCTGCCCATAATTCACAACCCCTTAACCCTCCATCCCGCCTGAGACACAAGGGCTCCTCGGAGAGATAGGGAGTCGACCCCAGCCCTCACCCAGGGGACCCAGAATGCGACACTCCTTCCAAAGGCCACAAATACCATCAGCTCCGGCCTCGGACGGAATCGGAGAGCAGAGGGCAATGCTCATACCCCTGCCCGAGGGCCCGGCACAGCGAGAATGTGTGAAACTCAGGAGGGCGCTTTTTTGGTTGGCGAGGTAGGGAGGGCATGGCTCTGAAGGGCTAGCTGGGAGGGTACTTCCTCTTGCACACACAGCCCCTGGGGGCGGGCAGTTCTCTCCATTCCACCAGCCCCACCTCGGCCACAACTCACTTACCCCCCAGGCCTCTTCTTCTGTTCGCCGGATTTGACTTCTTCCGTTGGTGCCAACTTCAGGGTCCCAAGAGCGGGTGGGGGTGGCTGCTGGGGGGCCAGCTGGGGCTGGACTCCAGGGTGGGGTGCTATGGTCAGGATGGGTGTGGGGAGGGGCTGCAAAGGCTTGGGGCTGCCGGTGGGCTTGGAGTCTGGCAGTAGAGGGGCAGGGGTGGGCATCTGCGGCCTGGTGGGCAGGGGA
>NW_005871310.1:358109-387211 GCF_000147115.1 Myotis lucifugus | reverse complement strand
ACACGCAGAACTTTCTCCAGCAAGACAGTCTCCATGCAGAGATGGGAGTCACCAGCGCGCGCGATGGGAGATGAAAGAGAACTCTCTGAGCGACTACGTAGGTAGACCCGACACACCGAGCCCGTAGGTGGTGTGTTAGGCAGGACGGTGTGGGAAAGGTACTCCCCAGCCAGGCCCGAAGCAGCTTGTAGGTGCTAAGGCTATTGAAAAAAAGGGGTTTAAGTGTGCAGCGACATGTACAGGAGGGCTGAATCGTTACGGAGCCGTCCATGCGTGTAGTCCAGGGTACATCAAGGAGGAGACAGAATCAATCACTGGGCTGCAGGGGGCAGTGGTGGGGGCGGGGGCAGGGGCTGAGGGGGAGTTGGTCACTACTGGAATAGGAATGACAGTCAGTGGGGTGGGGGTGGCAAGTGCCGGTGGGGGTGCTGGTGGGGGTGCTGGTGGCGACAGAGGCAGGGGTGGTGCCTCGATGCGGGGTTCCTCCACAGGCAGGGCATGGGCCAGCCTGGCCAGGCTGCTGGCCTTCTTCTGCTCCTGTTCCCGTTCCAAGCGAAGACGCTCCTGCTCCTCTACGCAGAGGGAACACAAGGATTGTCTCAGCGGGACCAACAGTCCTGGGCTCCAGCTTCACCTGTCCTTCACCAGCAGAGCACACCCCATCCTCTGACCTTGTGCCAGTCAGGGCTCAGTGATACCTCTGCTCAGCTTGAGATGCCACAAATATCCGTCCATACCCAGCTAGGCTCTGGGCTCAGTGCTGGTGGCACAGCAATGAGCAAATGAAACTGACCCAGTCCCTGCCTTTGGGGAGTTCAAGGCCTGGAGGGTGGCGGAAGGGACAAGTAACGGGATAATAATCCCGGCTAGGAGAGAAGACAGGCCTTGGCGGAGTGGGAGCTGTCAGAGAGGATGCTGGAGGCTCAGCCACTTGAAGGTTGAAGGGTTAGGCAGTTGATGAGCAAGGGTCAGGAGCAAAGGGTGATAGATGAGATGGGCAGAGGCCAGTCCATGACAGATCATAGCTTCTGGGCAAGACCTTCAACAGTATTTACCAATAGAAGGCAAGCAGTACTGCCCTGGCTGGTTTGGCTCAGTGGATAGAGCGTCGGCCTGCAGACTGAAGGGTCCCGGGTTCGATTCCAGTGAGGGCACATGCCCGGGTTGTGGGCTTGATCTCAGTAGGGGGGTCGTGCAGGAGGCAGCCTATCAGTGACTCTCATCATAGATGTTTCTCTCTCTCTCTCCCTCTCCCTCTCTGAAAGCAATAATGTATATATATAAAAAAGGCAAGGAGTACCTTCATTTCACAGAATGAGATAAATTAGCTCAGAGAGGCAAAGTGATTTGCTGAGGGTCCACAGCAAGTCACAGGTAAAATGGGTCGACCCAGCCAGATCTCTTCGACACAGGGTGGATGCCTGGCACTTACTGTGCCAACATATGCTCACTCAGTGTCTACACACATACACCTGGGTCCTCACAAGAGCCCCCCACCACAGGTAGGGCAGGGACATCACCTTCAGCTCACACATGAGGAAAACAGGCTCAGGACTCGGGACTCCTAGGCTATGTCCCAATGCCTCTGGTCCCCTCAGGGACCCTACAAAACATAACTGGTCCTTCTCTGTCCTTTGTCTTGCTGAAACTCATTTCCCTCAAATGCCACCCACCTCCCCCAGCAGCATAAACTAGAAAGGTACAAGGCAGCAGAGAGGAAAGCCGTGGCCTTTTTAATAGAGGTTGAACAAGGCAACGAGTTCAGGCAACATTGCACCATCGTCCAGCACCTCTGCTGAAAGAAAGCCTTGCAGGAAAGGGAGGCCTGTTTAGCAGCTGGCTGGGAACAGGGTTAAGGGGAGCGGCCCCTCCTGCTCCAAAGGCCCCACTCTACCGCCACCCTCCCCCATTTGGGGGCCCCTGGCTACAGAGCTGAGCCAGGGCCCTGGGGAGCGACTGCAGCCCCCAGGCCAGGGAGCAGGCTGGTCAACCTGCCCTCCCTCCTGCCCCGATTCACCACAATGCGGACTAACCCAGCTGACAGCACGGACACGCCCCAAACAGGCCACCCCACAAGGGGTGGGGCTGAGGGATGAGGTTGGCAAACCACCTCCCTCAGCAGGAGGGCATCAACCCCCACTTGTCTGTCAGGCTCCGGGGCCCCAGAAAACCTTAGAGCTCAGGGCCCTTTAGCCAATCAACAACCTGAGTGAGCCAGAGCCTGCTCTGAGCCCCTCCCCCCCACAAAGAGGCAAAGGAGGAAGTAGAGGGGGATGTGCTCTGAGAGGGGAAGCACTCAGTGGTTTCCCAGCAGCCAGAGCTCAGGAGCTGGACAGGTCAGCACCGGCCTCTTCCGCGTCTGTCTCCCCTGCCCTTCAGGAAGGGGAGCTGCCGGGCCAGAGCAGGCCCACTCCAACTGGGGGAGGCCCTGCTCTCCCAGGCCTTTCCAACCAGCACTGACTTACGTTACAGCCCCAAAGAAAACCAGCTCTCTGCTCCAGCTTCCCACAGGAACACACTGGGAAAGAAACCTGCTGAGTTCCAGTTATGGAGCCCTTCTCAGACCCAGCCCGGGACACCCCTAGTCCCCTTCTCTGCACCCACCTTCACCTCTCCCCTCCCCACACTCAAGACAAGAGCCCAACACAGTCCCCACCTCCATTCCTTTGAACCAGGACCCAAATTTTCATTGGCCTTGGGTTAATATTCCATTCTCCCATATTTAGGGGGAGAGACAGGGCCCCAATCCCAAGGATAGGTGACCTGGGACCTCAGATTGAAGGCAAACCTCTTATTCCCCATTTTTTAAAGCAACTCCAAAGTTCACCCAGGAGATGGCAACCTCTTCACCTACCCTTCTCTTCAAAAGCCAGGCAGGTACGCCTCACAGGTGCCAGAAAGGACCCAAGTGAAAGGCCAAACTCTATCACACCTGGATCAGCATGAAAAGGGTAACTGGTGGTAAAGAACACGGGACAGCCCAGGCCAGACCCAGCCCACCAAAGTGTCCTGCCTCCTCCCCACCACCTCTGACTCAATCCCAACCCAGCAGCTACCCTCTCCCAGTGCACTGTGGAGGGGAAGACAGTATAGGGGAAGCAAGCTGGCAGTCCCTTGGGGCCTCCCTCAGGAGCATATAGGTTTAGGCTCTTTAAAATAATGCTCTGCTGCACCCATGAGTGCACTCACTTCTCACTCCCACATACTCCGATAACTGCCCTGGGCTCTGCCCAGAGGCTGTACCCCACCCCACCCCAGGGAATTTAGCATGACCTCTCTGGGGTGATCCCCAGGGGCCATGGAGTGTACGGGCATTATGCTCCGTCAGCCATCCCCAGTGACTGTGACCCAGGTGCTCAGCTGGCACAGGGCTGGAGCTTGAGACATCCACACCTGGTGACCCCAAATATGCAGGGTCATTCTCCCCTCCTGCATGCTAACAGTGAGCCTGGCACAGAAGGCAGGCCCAGGGTGCAACTAGGTCAGAAGCCTTGGACACTTGGTCAGCTTCCTCCAATCAAGGTAGAAAAGGGTCCCCCAATGGAGCCATCTCCATGAATGCTGGGAAGTGACCAAGCCCTCTTGCTAACCACCAAGATGACCTTGCCCTTCCCTCTCCTCTCTCTGGCACACACAGGCACACACATCCTCAGGTTCATCATGTAAGCAATCTGGCTGCTCTAGGTCAGGAAACTGACCCCTGAGGTTAAATGGAGGCATGCATAAGAGGCTCCCTGTTCAGAGCTGCTCATCAGGTACATAGCCTGGGACAGCAGTTTTGATCAGAAGGTTCATGCACCACCCCCTCCTGTCCCATTCTTCCCATTCCCAGTCTGAGGACAGGCCATCAAGGAGAAAATGAACACTGGAGAGTCAATTGCCGTGGCCTGATCTGGCCATCTGTACATGAGTTTTTGGGGTAGATTTGGCTTTCCAGCATCCACCCATCCACTAAGAACCTGCCCCACCGACAAGCTGTGACTGGGCAGCTGAACTAGGCTTCAACTCACCTCCAGCTCTCACCATGTGGGGGAGAGGGCAGGGCTCTGCAACTTCTTAGGAGAGAACCATTCCCAGGTTCCTTCACAGAGTTGCACACATCCTCCCTGTCCTTACTGGTCAGCTGTGGATTTACTTATTTTGGAAAGGGTGGACAGACATAGTGGGGGTCTTCTCCCTTTTCCCATATGACCAACTAGCCTGCAGGTAAAGTAAAGATGAAGTGAGTGTTTCCTTGAGTCAAGGTCAGGGTCAATCCTGTTCACCTGTAGCACAGTGCCTGGTACACAATGGGGACACAATAGTATTCTTGAATTGCATTGTATTGATGGTGGCAGCAGGTGACTCCGTCTCTCCAAATCTTGTGCAAGCTCCTCCCCCTGCTTCTAGGCACGCAGTTCTTGGTCACCACCAACACTATCCACCGCCTGACCCTACTCTGGACCCCAAAGAAAAGGGGGAGGGGCGTTTGGGTTGATGTCTTAGCCCATCCGTTCTGAAAAACCCAAGCATCTCAGTCTCACATATCTCGAGTGACTTTTGACCTTGAGAGACCGGTGGAGCCAACTAGGCCATCCGACCCGCCGCTCCCGGTCCCTGGGCGGCTGCGACCCCCCCCTACCCCCCCGCTGGCCGCAGCATTGGCGGCGCGGCAGCAGGCGCGCGCGCACGCACACACACGCGCACACACAACACACACTACTACCTCCTGCATGACTCATCATTGAAGCAACAATAGGCAGAGAGAAAGGAAAGGAGGGCGCAGCGAAAATCTCCACCACCACCAACCCGCCTGAAGGGTTGGGAGGGGGAGGGTTAAGGAGGGCAGGAGTCCCCCGCTGCTGCACACACACCCCGACTGCTGAGGGATGAGGCCCTAGGAGCAGCACGGAAAACGGAGGTCTTTCCCCAGCTCCCCCTTTTCTGCAGCGCCCTGAAGCTAGGGGCCGTCAGCAAGGGCGAGTGGGGATAGGGGGCATCTGAAATCTTCGTCTCTCTCCCCCGGCCAGGAAGCGCCAAAGTTTGCCCCTTCTTCTCCCCGCTCATTCCACAGTGTGACCGGGGATGTGGCCAGGAGATCCCGGTGAGAACGTTTCGGGGTCAGTGGGAATGTGTGAGCTCTAAATATCCTGTTGCTCTGCAAGTCTAAGGGTTTCCCTCGTCTCAAAAACAGGAGATTGGGGCGAGAACCGACAGGTAAGCCCGGCTCCTCCTTCGCAGGGAAAAGGCTCTCCCGGAGAGAGATCAGCGCCCAGAGCCAGGGCCCAACCGGGCGCCAGGCCTCTGGCCAGCCCCGCCCAGACCCCGCCTCCGGTCGAGCGCGAGGCAGCGAGGAGGGGCCCGGCCGCGCCGTCCCTAGCGGGAGTGTCCCCGGTGCACGTGGTCGGGGGCGGGGTCCGTCCACGTCACCAGCCGGTGTAACCAACGGGCTTGGTACGCAGACACACGCAGCATTCCAGCCGAAAGCGGGTATGGAACGCGCAGACACGCCACATTCCACACCGGCTAAAGTGGGGCGCAGAAAGGGGGGCCCGGGGGCTGCCCCCAGCGACCTGCGGGCCGTTTTTCAAACACCCAATCAGCCGGCTCTCACCCAAACCCCTGACGCTAGACCCAGCCCAGGCTCCGGGAGGCGGGGTCAGGCGGGGCTGGCCAGGATCATAAGACACGCGATGTCATTTCATTCTGCAAAGGCCGCCTCCGCCCCAGTGGCGCGTAGATCTGCCAGGAGTGCCCCCCACACCCGCCCCATAGGGCCAGGGGAGCTGGGGAGTTGCTCCGCGTAGAGTAATTTCTACCCCACACTCCGTTACACACACGCCCACTCGTGTGCCCATGTACACGTCCGTTCATCTGCGCTCCTCCAGGCTCCCATCACACATCCCCCGTGCACACACGCACGCACACACAGGTCTGCCACCCCCACGCAACACCACTGCTCACCCCACCCCCGGCTCTCACAGACTCAAAGCTACCGAGGGTGCCACTGACCCACGCGAAAGGAGCCCTACAAAAGGTGCACAAGGGGTGGCAGGCAGCTGGGGTGGCGCTCACAGGAGCCGGGTCCCTCGCTGCATGCTAATGAAGTCATTAATTAATTTCCCTGCCCACAACACTCCTCCCTCCCCGGGCGGCGGCTCTTGCGCCGAGCCTTGCACTGCTGGCTTCGCGGGCCGCCCGGTAGAGGGTCTTGTCCGTGGTTTCGGCGTGGGTTCGGGGACCCGGGTCGCTCGCCTCCCCTTCCCGGGTGCCCCAGGGGCCCAGCCCCGCCGCTCACCACGTGCTCTCTGTTGTTGCTGCGCTTGCCATTCCAGGAAGCGGGCCGCCTCCAGTAGCGTCTCTATGCTCATCGCGCTGAGAGCTGCCGGGGGCGCGCCGGGGCCGAGACTGCGGCCCGCGAGCCAGGCACAGGACAGGCTGGCGGGCAGGCAGGAGGGAGGGATCACCTCCGGGGGGCGACAGGGCTGGGCGGCGCAGCGCACTCCGCAGGCAAGAACGGGGGAGCACGGGCAGGAAAATCAATGTCTCCCAAAATATTTGCAAAATATAATTTGCAAATTTAAAATAATTTGATGCAAAGAAAAAAAGAGGCGGCACTGCCTTCTTCCTTCCCCTCCCTCTCTTCCTTCCTTCTATTGCCTCCCGCCCCGCGGCCCCCGGGAGTCCCGCCGACAAGAAAAGGCTTTGCAACAAGATGGCGAGGAGGCACCGACACACACAACAAGGGAAGGAGCCGCGCTACCCCCGGCCGCCGCCCCCGCTACTACACCGGGGCCGCAGCCAAAGCCCGGACCGGAGCCCCCACCCGCAGGGCCGCGGCGTCTCACGGAGGGAGGGGCGGGGTCGGGAGCCAGCTGTCTCCACCCACTTACGGCGCTAGCACACGTGGCCTGGGTGGGGGTGGAAGCTCGGGCCGGGTTCGCGCCCTTCATTTCCGCTTTCCAGCCTCGCCCCGCCCCGATTGTATGCCACAAGTTGAACAAGGGTGTGTTTGGATCATTCACAACGAAATTTGTCCTGCTGGAGGGAAGGTGGAAAATTCATCACTTAAGAAGCTCAAATAAGGACATTTTAGGTCAGGGAAACATTAGGATGGTAGACACCGGCCTGATCTTTGGGTCTCCGCTCCCTACCCACACGTGACCTAATTCCTGCAACCACCCGACTGTCGCAATTGCCCCGGGATCCGCCCCTGGGCGGAGCTGACAGCCGGAGGCTGCCAGAGAACTTGGAAGGAGCGGAGTGGCGATCCGATTCCGCGTTTTGTCTCCATTCCTCCCCCCGCAGTGCGTTAGCATTCTATTAGGCGACGTCATCGGGCCACGGGCCAATGGGCGGGCAGGACAACACGGCATGGAGCAGCTCCACATGGACACCCCGCACCGCCGGCCTTCCGTTTAAAGGGCCAGTGTTTAGCAGGGTCACTTTCGCGGGTGCGGATGGGGCCACTGTGTGAATGGGAGATGGGACGTCGGAGTGAAATTCCGCAGTTGTGCCCTGAGGCTTAGCCTTGACTTTTCACTAGCCTTCCTTTAAAACAGTGTCTCCCTTTCCTTCCCCTCAACTCTGTCCACTGGTCTCTGATGTGGGTGGAGGCTCAAACTGTGCCACCCCCAAAGCCACCCATTACTCTGGGACCCGGGCGGGGCGGTTATGGCGAGGCATCCCCAGCCCGGACCAAGGGGGCGTGGCCCAAATCGGGAACAACAACGTGGAGGGCGGAAGCCCGGCCCTCCTGGTGGCTGGGCCAGAGACCGCGGGCGGGGCGCGGGGGCGGGGCCTCTTGGCCCGGCCTCAACCAGGGTCGCCCAGAGGGCTGGCCTTCCCCCCACCCCCTTACCTCCCCACCTTGGCGGGCACCCTTCTTACCGCCGCTTCCTGCGCTAGTGTTTGGGGGTGCATTCAGGAAGTTAGAACTTTGAGGTCAGCTTGCCCAAATCCTCATCTTGCAGGTAAGGAAACAGGCCCAGAAACTAGAAAGGACTCAGTATTCCAGTTGTTCCGTAGGGAGGAGCATTTATTCCTGACCCCAAGATGACTCTTTTGAAGGCAATTCTAGGACAGGGTCCCCAATTAGAAGAAAAGTCCTGAAAGAATATAAAATTGCTCCCATGGGAAGGAGTTTGACCATTTAATATGTGATTAGAACCACAAAAATCTTTACCTGAAACCCTGTGTTCCGCTTTGGAGGAAGTTGCAGAAACCCAGGTAGTTTGTAGTCACAAGCACAGGCCTGCTGAAGGCATATTTGCGGCACCCTGGTGCACATTCAGCTCTGTTGTCCCAATGCCAGCAGGCCTGGGGCCCTCTCAGTCCTGGCCACAGATTTCTTTCTTTGCCAACCAGCGCAGCAGGACAATGCCAGTTGGTTTTAAGATCCCACGGCCTGGGCATCACCATCATACAAAACCAAAAAGCAAACCTTTATGAGGAAGTCTCTTTGGCCAACCACCCTGCCAATCCATTCCCTTCCATTCCCACTGAGGGATAAATTCTTAATTTGGGGACTAGTGGAGGGCTAGACCCATTGAAAGCTGGTACATATGCATGCTTGCTGGCTTTGCTCCTTACCTTTGAGGGCACAGTGCATCCTAGGGAAAATCTGCACATGCCCTGACTCAGTTGGTTAGAGCTTCCTCCAATACGCCAAGGTTGTGGGTTCGATCCCCAGTCAGGACACATACAAGAATCAATCAATGAATACATAACTAAGAGGAACAACAAATCAATGTCTCTCTCAAATCAACCAATAAAAGAAAAAATCTACACAGATCCTGGAAATCAAGAATCTAGTCAACAAGAGGAAAGGGCTCTGACCTTTCCACAGTTAATGTCCCAGCATCTACACCGGAGCATGGAGAGGCCATTACACACAAAAATGCCTGGATGCCTGCCACTGGCTCTATTTATGATGAAGCTGGAAAGTAACAGGTATTAAACATCCCAGTTCTTTTCCATGGGATGGATAAATACCCTTTTCGTAGAAGGGCTGCATCAGTGCTGGTTTTGACATTGCTCCCTTTGAGGCGTCTGCAAGCTGCTACCAGTGTTATTGGGCCTGGCCAACTGCAAAACTGAAGAAAATGGCAAATTTAAAGGCAATATATAGGTGTGTGTGGTGGGGGAGGAGAGAGGGTAAACAGTATATATAATAGTGGCCTGAAGTAACGTTGCTGACCAAGTTCTCATTTTGTTTGGGGTAAGTACTGGACCATTCTGCCCAGTGACCCAGGATGCTCAGAGCTACATCCTGCCATAGCTTTCTGTCCTCAAGTAGTTATGGCACACATACAGCTCTTGAAGTCTCTTCTAGAGGCTAAAGTCCAATTTTCCTGACTCTTCTTGTCAGGGCCAGCTCTATCATATTTAGAAGGCACCACTTTGCAAAGTAATATTCTAAAGGCACTTATTCCTTTAGTGGGGAAACAGGAGATAAAAGTGAACAGATTCAAATGCCAGCCTCTCCCTTGCCCCCAATACCCCATCTGCTCCAGAGCTTAGTGGAGATGCTTGCTATTTAAAACAAACAGCCTTACTGGCTTCACATGATCATCTGTTTATTTGGGTCATGTGGGGACAGCAGCCAGGGGATGTTAGGCAAAAGCAAGGGTTTAGAAAGGAGGCTCTTTCTGGGCCTACAGTTGCCTACAGAAGCCTGAAAATGGTCAAACAGCTTTTTCTCATCAACTAAGATTCCCCTAGTTGGTGAATGGACAGATATCTCTGTCAAGGTGATGGATGAGGAATAAAAGTGGAGGGGAATGAACAGAAGGGCTGTTTAATGTTTTGGCCTCAGCTTCCTATTCCAAGGGGGTGGAACTTAGGTAGAAGCTGCCAATTGTATTCATTCAACGGAATGGGAAAAGAAACATTTTTGATGTTTTAGCAGAAAAGTTAGCACATTTTGAGAATGATCCAAAGCCCAGGTATCTCAAAAAAAAAACTGTTCTAAAGTTTCTTTGTGCCTTCTAGGTGTTTAATACCTTTGAGGCAGAAGAAACCTGGGCCATCATCCATCAATGAGTGCTTTTTCACGAGATTTCTATTTTCAGCCTTCCTTCTCCAGCCGTGTGTACCCTAACGCCCACATCAAATCCCTCAATTTTTTAATATGCTGAACTAGACATTTCCTAATGACACTGTCTTCCATGCCCCCCCATTTACCCCAACAAAGCCATATGTATAGGCTTCACACTAGATCCCAGATGTCCTAACATTCCATACCTGACCTCTGAAATTTTACAAGTGGCTTTAGGGAGCTTTTCACCTATCATAATTAAGACAAGACCAGAAACAGAAAGTCAGCTATGAGATGAAGAGGAAGGAGCAGACGACCAGTCCAGCCAGAGACACACCAGACACTATTCATTTAACCAATATTTATTGTGTGCCTAACATGTGCCAGCACTGGGCTGGGTATCCTTGTAGCCAAGGCCAGGTGACCCTTTGGTAAGCCAGAGTGGGGTAAAGGTCACAGAGCAGAATTCCATATAATACCTGCAAAAGGCTAGCTTTGCTCTCTACCACAGTGCTGGATGTAGCACAAGATCATGTGATTACATAAAGGCCCATAAAGTACTGAGATACTCATTTTAGAAGGTTAGGGTCCCCAATAATCATATTTTTTGTAAGAAGGAATAAGAAAAACTAAGTGGATTGCAAGTAGGGTTAGCCAGCTGAACCTGATTCCTGATAAGCCTACCCTGAATGATGACCAGGGTTTTGAATTACTTTAATAGAGGTGAATCCTATGAGTACTCATTCAATCATCAGGGAAGTGGGCTCTCTAGAGCCCGAAGTTTCCATCTAAGTCTTTACCTACCATCCTCCACTCCTGGTGAGTTGTCCAAGGGCCTTTCCTGAACCTACGAAACAGGTACAATCAAGTTCCACCTTGCCATTCATGTACTTTCCCCTCTTCATTGCCTCACACGTGTCACAGCTAGAAGAGTTGAGATCACTGAGTCCAAACTCCCAAGAGAAGGTATCCAAGGTCTCAAAGCTGCTTAGTGTCAGCTGGGATGAGAGGTGGCCTGGTTCTCCTTTGACTGTGTGAAACAGGCCAGCTGGGGTAGTGAGTCCAGAGTCCTGAAGACCTCACAGAAATGGATGACGGTAGGGAAATAACCTCTTCCTTCCAGGCTAAGGACAGGAATCCTCATTAACTCTGCTCAGTGGTGCTCAATAAACAAGCTTAGCAAATGACTGAGAAGGCAAAGCAGAGGATCTCAGAGGACACTGCACTGCCTCAGGCCACTCTGAGGAATTAGGAGTTTCTAACTGGGCCTGGGTAGGCAGGGATACTTCAGGGGGAGCTGGCCTAAAAAGGTGACTGGGGAAGGGGCAGATTTTTATCCAGGCAACCGCCCTGGGTGTGGACACTGAGTAATAAGGAAAGACATGCAGTTCAAAAGCAAAAAGGGAGGAGCCAGGCACTATGAGCTTTTCTGAGAAACCAAAGAGGCTAGCCACTACGCAGCCAGAGACACTTAGGATGTGGATGACTTAGGAAGGAGGAAGCTGATAAAGTGGAAAAAGGCACAAGGGAAAGGATGAGGGCTTCAGTTAGTCCTCTGGCGGGGTTCGGGGAAGGAAGTTGTGGCTTTAGAGTAAACTAATTCAGGTTATGGGAGTGAGACTGGACAAAGTTAGTAGAGAAAGGTAAAGTCTTCAAAATGAGTTAAGAGCCAGCTGGATCAGTTAGGGTGGGGGGATGTTGATGATAGAGAAGGCCCCTCGCAGGGTACAGGGCTGGAATGCAATCAGTGCCCCCCAGAAAGGACTAAGTTCTACTGTCCCAGCAATCCAAGCTCATACCTAAAAGCAAGGCTGCAGGATCAAGTCTTTAAAACCCAAGAGATCAGCTACCTGCACTCTAACTGATGCCCTTTAAGAAGACTATACAAGGTCCAGAGCACTGGCCTGTCACTGAATAGACTGCCTAGATCCAGGGCTCAGCTCCATGCCTGCAACCAGAATTCTTACCAAGGCCCCTGGGCCCATTGGGAGAGTGTATACTGGGCAGTGCTAGGGATACTCCAGGACACTCCAGGAGCCACATGTCAGCCTGTGCCTCTCCCACCCTCCAGGCCTGGGGCTGGGATAGTACATCCACTCAGCCTCACAGTGCTCAAGTCCCCATACCCTTAATACTGAATTAAGATTTACAATTAGGTAAATTGCAAATTACCTAATTAGACACCTCAGATGGCAGTGCTGGGGCTGACCAGTCATCTTTCTAATGTGTTACTCTGTGATAACTCTCAACCATTTGTTAAATAGGTCCTTAAACCTCAAACCATAAACCAACATCAAGTCTTAAATGTAAAAAATAATGCCAAAAAGAGCCATAATATAATATAGGCAGACATTTTGTTGCTCCTAGGGTGAAGGAGGTGTCTACACATAAAGGCAAACAAAGGAAATATAAAGGGACAGACTGACAGATTTGATTACATAAACCCTCTAAAAGCTCTTTAACTGTAAAAACAAACAAAATCACCATAAATAAAAGGAAAAGGTTAATGACAAAATGGAGGAAAATATTGGTAAGATGTGCCTTTGCAATTCAATAAAAAGAACACCTGGATAGAAAAATGAACACAGAACATAATTTAAAATTTATAAAACAATATATGAATATATACAACATAAATATGTGTAAATATATGAAAATGTTTGACCTTGCCAATAACACAATAAAATTAAAACAATGAAAATATTCTCACCTATATATTAAAAGGGTTTCTAAAAATTAGTCTGCTATCAAATGTGTGGTAAAGACAAGCACTTATAAAAATGTAAACTAGTACAACCTTTTTAGTGAGCAAATTAGCAAAATATATAAAAAACCTTTAAAAGCCTGGCCGGCATGGCTCAGTGGTTGAACGTTGACCTATGAACCAAAAGGTCATAGTTCCATTCCCAGTCAGGGCACATGCCCCGGGTTGAGGGCTCAATCCCCAGTAGAGGGTGTGCAAGAGGCAGCCAATCCATGATTCTCTCTCATCACTGATGTTTCTCTCTCTCTCCCCCTCTCCCTTCTTCTCTAAAATCAATAAAAATACATATATATTTTAAAAAGAACTTTTAAAAGAGTCATATCCTCTGCTTCAGTGATTTTTTAAAACATTTTTAATGGATTTTTAGAGGAGAGGGAGAGAGAAACTTCGATGTGAGAGCGAGACATTGATTGGCTGTCTCCTTCATGCCCTACTGGGGATTGAGCCCAAAACCTGGGCATGAGCCCTGACCCGGAATTGGACAGGCAACCCTCCAGTGCAGGGAACGATGCCCAACCAACTGAGCCACACTGGCCAGGGCTGCTTCAGTGATTCTTACATAAACTTATATTAAAGCAATAAGTAAATAAATATTTGTATAAAGATATTCACTAAAGCATTATTTATAATAGTGAAAGGCAGGAAACCTAAATTTCCAACAAGAAACAACTGGTTTAGTGAAGTAACACTCAGAATACGGCACGTGAAGAAAACAAGGTTGTCAATAAACCAAAATATTAACAATGATTGTCTTTGGGCAGTGTGATTACTGGTAATTTTGATTTTCACAAGTTTTCTGACACAGACTAATTTTATAATTAGCAAATGTTATCATAATATGTTTGCTAAAATGCTAAAATTATGAAACAGTAATATACAATATGATCCCACATTTACTATTTAAAAAGATATACATATATAAAAATACTAAGATAGGTAAAATGTAAAATAATTCCATTTGAGTAATGGAATTGTAAATTTTTATTCATTATTTTATAAATTTTGTATAGTGACAATGCATTACTTTTATAAAATGAAATTATGTCAAAAGGGAAAGTTTTCCTGTGTTTTATCAGGAAAGGCCTCATACTTTTTTTTTTTTAATCCTCACCTGAGGATATGCTTTTATTGATTTTAAATGTGTGGGTTTTTTTAACCCATTGTAGGCCATAAGTGTCTGTAGACTCAAGCGGCAGACCTTTCCCACATATCACACGCGTCTAAAAAAAAAAAAAAAAAATTCCCTAAGTGACAGCCCTAACTTTAAAATCATTTTTCATGAGAATTTTCAGCTGGATAGAAAAATGAACACAGAACATAATTTGACCTTGGTCATATTTTCTATCCAAGAACACCCAAATTGTGAGTAATATATTTATTTTTATAATATTCATTGCAAATTGATTTTTTAAATTAAATTCAAAATATTGTGGCGTGTGGGGATGGTTTCCGTTTTGGATGTGTGGCAGTTAACTAATTATTGATTTCAGAGAAAGGAAGGGAGAGGGAGAGAGACAGAAACATCAATAATGAGAGAGAATCATTGATTGGCTATCTCCTGCACACCCTCCCACTGGAGATCGAGCCTGCAACGCAGGCATGTGCCCTGATGGCTGGACCGTGACTTCCTGGTTCATAGGTCAACGCTCAACCACTGTTTTTACTGATTTGAGAGAAAGAGAAAAAGGAGAGAGAGTGAGAGAGAAACAATGACCGGTTGCCTCCCATATGTGCCCCAACTGGGGATCAAACCCATAACCTAGGTATGTTTCCTGACTGGAAATCGAACCTAAAACCTTTTGGTGTACAGGACAATGCTCCAACCAACTGAACTACCTGGCCAGGGGCTCATACTTCTTGTTCTCAACTAACCTGACCTATTGCTGTGGGTCTACTTCCCATACTAGTCTTTATTCTGAAAGCTGTCCCATTTTACCCCCAAAAGCAGATTTCATCTCCCCCCTCAAACCTATCTAACTCTTATCTTTCTGATGCTTAGCTCTGAAGTTTCCCCACTGATTTTAGAGAGAGTGAAAACTCTAAAAAAAAGGAGGGTGGGCAGGAACTAGAGTTCAGTAGTTGAAGTAAATGAGAGTTAGGACAGTGAAGGCTGCAAATATTTATAGTTCTAACACCTGCTGGTAGAAAAGGTCACATACTAGCTTTTCCTAAAATACTGAATTAAGATTTACAATTAGGTAAATTTCTCACAATCTGGATTTCTGACTTCCCTCAAAGAAATGAAAAGATCCAGGGGAGGTAAGAGATCAATCAAAGGACTTATACATGCATATAATCATAACCAATGGACACAGACACTAAGGGGGTGAGGACATGTGCTGGGGGTGGGGGTGGCCAGGGGGAAGTCAATGGAGGGAAAAGGAGACATATGTAATACTATATGTAATACTTTAAACTATATATATATACATTCCAAATAAAATAAAAAAAAGAAATGAAAAGATCCAACAACACTGGGCACCTATTTTTACATGGCAATAACCAACAGGAACTGAATAAAAGCTACTTCCTTTTAGTCAGAGCATGAGCTATCCCTTGTTGCCTGGCCCCTGGGGTAGAAGATGAGGAAGTACTGTACTTCCCTTTGTAAATGAAAAAGTCCTTATTAGTGCTCATCTAGGTCACTGAAACACTGAAATACAGGCCAGAGTTCGGTCCATAATGCCCACTTTGGCTCTCAAGGCAGGAATCCTGGACAAGCAAGTTGGAATTGAGGATCCTGTCGGACCAGACTAGAAACCCCCCTTTCCCAGCCAATTTATGGGAGCAGGCCTGCCTCACCCAGGCCCCGGCCCAGCAGTGCTCTCTGGATGGCCTTCTCTTTTGGACAGTAGCAGCAGCACATTTCCCTAGGGGCTGACTGGCTGCTAGAGCCAGCCAAGTCCCCCAGCTGAGAATTTCCTGGCTCTGGTTTCTAGACTCCCAGGCCACACTCCCTGAATGGCTCCACCAGATGGCAGGCAGCCTTTTCTTTTCTTCAGATTTTGAGTTCACTCACTCTACCTGGGGAAGACGACTTGCTATTTTTCTGACAATTACTACCCTCTCCAGCAAAAAAAGCACATCAGTTCTGTGTTCTGCATGTGAAATATTTAGTGCTGTCTACTAAAAATATTTTAAAAATCCTTCTTCACTTATTATACAATTAGGTATTGTCTAGGAGTCATTACCTAATTATCAGTTATTTAGTTATTTTATATTGATTCTGATCCAACATGTACATGCGCTAGAATTTTATTTTGTGGTTTCACTAACTACTTAATTATCTGCACGACTGCCAAATACAAAATTCTATGGAAATTTGGTAGCATAAATTAAGAACTAATCACAAGTAATTTCACTTATTAAATCTTGCTCATTGATCATAGGCTGGAAAATAATATAACCTTAAAGGGCAAAACGGTGAGAATGGGTAAGAGATGCTTTTTGTCTCTTCCCTGTCAAATAATTGACGTCTACTTCCCTAGAGGTGGGTCAAATTATTTCCAAATCTTGAGATCTGTTATCCTGAATCTTTGGACCTGAGTTCAAATCCCATTTCTTTGACTTAGCTCTGTGAATAAACTTAGGACAAGTCACTTTAAGTTCTCTGAGCTTCCATCTCTTTCAAAGCTATCACACAAGGACACCATACCATTTTGCAGGGTTACTAAATGATACAATTTATATAAAGATGACCAATCAATACTGTTCACTTCTGCAGTGCATGGAAGCTTCACTTTTGCTTTTGTTCAAAAAGTGATAGTCTACACCTGGAATTTTATACTTGAGGCCTTGGGACTTTTTACTGGAGTTACTGGAAGATTTCCTGACTAGAAATTAAAAACTCAAAGAATACCAAGAAATGAACAAGTTGAGAAGCCCACTCTTCGTTTGCCCTTCCAGATGTTTTCGTACTTCTCTCACTTAACTGCTGCTGTAACTCGGGGAAGCAAGAATTCCTCATCTTTTGAATAAGGAAGCCAAGGCTTGGTGAAATTGACTTATCCTGTAAGTGGAACTGGAATGTAAACTGAGGCTGATGAACTGTGATGCCTGTGCTCTTTTGTTTTTCATTCCCTTAGGGTGGCTAAAAAGCCTAGGATTTAAACATCCTTTGCCCTCTTAAGAACAGCCTATACAAACAAGCCAATTATGCCAAGTTCACTCGCACTTTCTAGTTCATTCCTTCTTATCTCATTTCCCTGGCTCTTCCATTTCCCAGAGGAGAGCCCAGAGTCTGATATTTTTGCAGCAGCTGAGATAGGCGGGTCGGCTACACCTCAAAGGGCATTTGGCGGTGCAAGGCCTTCACTCAGTCACAACATAGTCCCTGGAGTAAAAGCATATCCTCCAAAAGGCAGCATTAGCTGTTCCAACCAGCAATTAAAATAATAAACTGCTGCTTTAGTCATTTGGGTGAGTCACAGCAGAGGATCTGAATGCCTTTACAGAGCAGAGTGGGAACTCTCTGGCATGTATGCGAGGCCCTGCTGCTAGTGGGGTGAGACCCATGTAGGGCTAATACTGTGCTGGCACGAGCGCCAAGAGATTTGTGCTGGGGAGCATTAGAAAGGTTCGGGACCTTGAATGCCCTGCTCCAGGAGGCAGAAGCCAATTTATTCTACTAGCAAGCCGCCTCTGAGTTTTACTGGGGTTACTGCCCATTCAGCAAATCCAATCTCCCAAGCACCAACTTCCCTAAAAAATGTGGCCAAGTCCCTTTCCTAGGGTACTTCCTGGATGGCTATAAAACTGCTGTTATCTTTGAGACTTTCCTACTCCCAGAGGGCTCTTCAGTTTTCCAAAATGGGCCTTCTTCCTCCTAATGTGCAGATCTATTTGTTGGGTGGCCACCCAGAACATCTGATCCTGTGCCATAAAAATAAGGGTGGATGGAACTTCTTCTTGAGCCCACACAGACCCCAGGGTTAGTAATATACATGTTCTACACAGAAACAGCCCTTGTGGGAAAGAAGGCCCAGCTAACCTATAAAATACATACCAACACAGAACCAACTGTGCCATCTATTGATGTAAACAGCACATTACATGCATGCTAGTCAGCCAGCCAGATAAACCAAAAGAATGAAGACAAAAGAACATTGGAAACAGTTTCTTTCTTAGAACTCTCTGTATTACTCTTCGTATAACATAAGGCTTTTGAAAAGTTACTGTTTAAGCTCACTAACCATTCCCCTGTAGCACCCTAATTAACTAGATATCAAGTTTGATCCAAAGGACTGACCCTACTTGGATATATTCTAGAGTAGCAGGACAGATGGAAAGAAAGAAAAAATAGTCAACTGTGACCATAAACATAAAAAGGTTGAAAAATTATGTCCAGATAAAAAGACCATAGGGTAATAAATTCTTTTCTTCTTTCTACTTTTATTTTTCAAATTTTATTTACATAAAAATATTTATCTGGGTAGCAAATGGGTATTTCAAGAAAATACCAAGCACACAATTTAATCCATTCCCACAGTGCAGTGAAGGTGCTTGAATGAAAAAAGGGCCAAAGGTGCCCCCGTGTGGCCACAGAGGAAAATGCTGTAGTTTAAGATGGAGGGGCTACTACCTTTTTTTTTTTAGGTGATTTGAGAGAGAGGAAGGGAGAGGGACAGAGAGTTAGAAACATCAATGATGAGAGAGAATCATCGATCGATGATCGGCCCTCTCCTGCATGCCCCCTACTGGGGATCAAGTCCACAACCCGGGCATGTGCCCTGACCAGGAATCGAACCGTGATCTCCTGGTTCATAGGTCAGTGCTCAACCACTGAGCCATGCCAGCCGGGTGCTACTACCTCTTTTTAAGAGGCCTTGGGTTTTCCATCTTTTCCACACCTTGCAGTTGTATTACTTGTAGAAGTTGGTGTAATCACATCATAAGCTTTTAATTATATCAAGAGGAGAGATTTCATTTTATATATATATATTCACACACACTAAAGTTTTAAGTAATCAACATGAACCCTTAAAATTAGTGGAAACTCTACCACAGAGATGCCAACCCTGCTAGGACATGGAGCATTGCTCTGGTAAGTGAAAAATCAGGCAAGGATGTGGGGTGAGGGAAGCAAACTGTTGGAAGCAAAACAGATTCCAAAGAACAAAAGCAGCTTTAGTCCTCCTTGGAAAACAAGCTCAGCTTCTGTTACCATTTGAGTTATAGGAGATCAGAAGCCAGTGCCAGGGACCAGAATAGAATTTAAGATCATACCACAAAGATTTAATTCCATACCAATCCATCAATATGAACGTGACCTCCAGACATTTAAGGCAAGTATCATTCAACACGATACATGGGTCAATAACCTTTAAAAAAATGTTTTTATTGATTTTGTTTGAGAGAGAGGAAAGGAGAGAGAGAGAGAGAGAGAGAGAGAGAGAGAGAGAGAGAGAGAGAGAAACATCAGAATGGCTGCCTCCCACATGCACCAGGACCAGGGAATCAAGCCCACAACATGAGCATGTGCCCTGACTGGGAATCGAACTGGCGACCTTTCAGTGCACAAGACAAAGCTCAACCAACTGAGGCACCCAGTCAGGGCAATCACCTATTTGTTTAAAGAAAATAAATTGCTCTTTCCCCTATACCAAAGTTATATGCTATCACATCACATATCACACAATTATAAAGTACATGCATACCTAAAAGAATTTTTAGATGTCTTTTAAAAATGTTTTCAATGGCCCAGCCAGCATGGCTCAGTGGTTGAGTGTCAGCCTATGAATAGGAAGTCATGGTTCAATTCCCGGTCAGGGCACATGCCCAGGTGGTGGGCTCAATTCCCAGTGTGGGGCGTGCAGGAGGCAGTCGATCAATGATTCTCTCTCATCATTGATGTTTCTCTCTCTCTCCCTCTCCCTTCCTCTCTGAAATCAATAAAAATATATTTTAAAAAATGTTTTCAATGTTCTCATTAGATATCCAAATGCAAAGAAGACACTCACAGCTCTAGCAGTGGAAGCTTCCCTTGTCACATATCTTTTAAACTCTAAGTGCATTGACACCTATAAAACCTCCTCCATAACACCAAGCCTTAAACCTGGGACAATGAAACTTGCACACATCTTTGGTGCCTCCAGTTACATAGCTTATTCTCTGGGAATCTCTAAGTACTAGATCTAAACAAAGGCTAATACTGTGCCTGAAATATATTTTGATCAGGCAAGGAGTATAAATAAATGCACTACTGTTATAACATGGAAAAATACTTATAAGGTATAAAATGAAAAAAGCGTAATATAAAACTAAATACACAGCATGAGTACAACCAAAGTTAAACCCAATCACACACCCCATCTACAGAAAGAGAGACTAGAAGGAAATACTAAAACACCATTAGTGGTTGCGTTTGAGAAGGTTGAGACTAGGAGTGACTTTGTTGCTGTTTTCTTTCACTTTTCCAAATCTTTAATGAGCACATGCTAGATTCTTTTTTTAATGACACAAACAAGCAAAAAATAAATACTTATTGGCCACTAGTTGCCACCTAACTCAATTACCCTACAATTCTATCAAGACAGAAATTTACCTTGGTTTGGGTCTGGCTTATGATTCAAATGTGTCATCAGAGGTCAATACAGCAGGCTGGTGTGGGTGAGCACAGATTATTGGACCAGAGGAATCCAAGGCTATGCATTAAATCTTGGTTCTGTGTGACCCTAGGCCAAGACTGGTCTCCTCAACCTGTCAAATGAGAGGTTGGACTAGAACAGTGGTTCCTAATCCTGAGTGGGTTACTGACTGCTCTAAGTCAGGAACTCTTCTCTCCAGGAACAAAACGAAACAAAACACATATGCTCACAGAGCTTTTAAAAACAACCCAGGCTTGGCTGGCATGGCTCAGTGATTGAGTGTCGACCTATGAATGAGGAGGTCATAGTTCGATTCCCTCCCTCTCCGACATCAATAAAATTATATTAAAATTTTTTTTTAATAAAATAAAAACCCAGGAGGTTTATGGATTCTCTTGAGGCTCACAGACCAGATTAAGAACACTGATGGGTTACTATGTTATCTTCTGCAGCTGTTTCCATCGCTACAGGGAGGTATAACATAATCCTATTTTCATTTCCTGTATCTTTGCTGAGGGCCTGGCCTAGCTACTGCAAAATATGCCAAGGTCATCAGTATTCTGCCCTAACCAATAGCCACCTTTCTAAAGCGTGGGTTAACTATTCTGCTCCGGTCTTCAATGTAGGTAAGGGACTCTGTCTGGCACCATACTAAAAAAAAATTCAGTCTAAATAGAATACCAGGCTGCTGAAAGTGAAGCTCAGCAGAGAGTAACCAAAACACCAAGAGAACAAAAAATGAGACTCCTTTTCCAGAGGCATTCCTGCTGAACCCTGACATTCCAATTAGAAACGTGTTTTAAGAACATGGTTATCCTGGCCTCAGAATTCTCCTATGCTGCCCTGACTGGTTTGGCTCAGTGGATAGAGCGTCGGCCTGCGGACTGAAAGGTCCCAGGTTCAATTCCGGTCAAGGGCATGTACCTTGGTTGCGGGCACATCCCCAGTGGGGGGTGTGCAGGAGGCAGCTGATCAATGTTTCTTTCTCTCTCATCGATGTTTCTGACTATCTCTCTCCCTTCCTCTCTGTAAGAAATCAATAAACTATATATATATATAAAAAAAGAATTCTCCTATGCTAACAGGTAGGTAAGTACAGAGGGTATTACTAAGGAACCAACACCAAAGTAGGAACTGATCAGCTACAACTGATCTGCCAATAGATGAGAATTTAGGCAACATAACTATCTTGCTCCATTTCTTATTTTTATCATCATTCACCCATTCAAACTCAAGAGTATATTTCCCCAACCCCAGGATTCAAACAGGATGGACAGTTTTCAATTCAGAATTACTCTTATTTTAAAAACAAAACAAAGCTCCATTTCAAATGTCATATACTAGTAAAACTACTACAAACAGTACTTTCAACAGGTTGGAGGTAAGGGTATGGCTTCATTCTGTTGTGTCTCAGTCACTCATATCTGGGAGTTTTGCTTACCTAATTGTTTCTGGAATAAGCAACATCAAAATGGACATGAGTCAGGAATGTGACGTTTCCAGGCACTCCCCAGATCAGCCCCTCTTCTGGGATTACTAAGCTTCCTCTCCCTGACTCTCCCACCATCTACCATCAGGCCAGTTCTTTTCCTAGGACTGACTCAGGGGCAGTCAATCATATGGACCCAGAGAAAGTCTTCAGTCTTCAAGGTGACACTAGAAGAGGGCACAGAGCCTATCTGCCCAGGTGCACTGCCTCCATTTGGAGGATGAGAAAGCAGGATGCTCTGTACAGTTCTGACCCAGACCAGGTTCCAAAAATAATCCTTTTGGCCTCACAGAAGCAGTCTAAAGCTAAGGTAATCAGTTTAAATCCATTATGAGTGTTCTGATGGCTTTTTGTTGATGCTGATAATCACAATTCTTCCTCCTGAACTACCATACTACAATGACCTGTAACTTAAAAAAAGGGGGTTGGGGGAGGTCTAAAAATGAATTAATTTGTTTTTGTTTTTAAAGGTAATTCCACATAATGCTACCAATAGACCCATGGTAGAATTCCTCTTGCCACCCCACAGGCCACTCCAAGCAAGCTGCTTTATAGAACTTTTCCAACTGTGCAAGAAGTTTGGAGTTAACTGGCAACAAGCCTGAAAATCTGGTTACGTATATAGGTACAAAGCTGGTTCATCAAATCCCTGTTCTGACCCTCAACCCAGTGCATTTCAACTAGGGCATCATCTACCTCCTTCTTAATGTTTATCAAACACTTGAAAAGGTAATGTCCAGCCACTCCTTGGAGAGGGTGCTCTTTTTCAGACACTGGGTTGATGAGCTGCTCAGAAGCCTCTCGGTCCTGGGCTCCATTGCTAGAGCCTTTACAACTTTCCAAGACCTCCATGTCTCCCTTTTCCTCACTCCTTTCATCCTCCATGGGTCCTGGGTTTCCTTCCTGGAAAAGCGAATCCTGGATTGGGCCATGGCCCTCAACAGTGGCTGACTCGCCTTCCTGTAGAGCAGGCCCACTCTCTGGGGGGCCCTGGGCCAAATCTTGACTACTGCCAGACTCTTCGGGGGTGAACTTTTTCTCTTCCAAGGCTTGGATGACATCCTCAGGAGCTCGAGGAACTTCTCTCAATTGTCTCACTCGTTCTCTTTTCTTTCTCCTTAAATGAATCCAGGAGTTTTCTATGGCTGTTAGGAAAAGGCTAACTTCCCCCTTTCCACAAGGAACTCGTTTATGCTGGACCTATTTGGAGGACAAAAACAGAATTTTATAGGAAATCATCCTCAAAACATTCCCCTCCCCCCTTTTTTAAAGGAAAATAAAATAAAAGATATAAGTACTTCTTCAATGTACATAACCAGGTACCTTAAGATCAGTGAGAATTTTTTCAATCCATGTCGTCACAACTACTATGCCTTCTTCCACTGTCCCCGAGCCCAAAGATGATGCTTTGAGGGATAATTCTTTCATCACAGACTCCAACACTACAAATGTGATGGGTTTCCTTGGCTTCTCTAATTTTCTTCGCTTACTTGGTGGTGACTAAAAGAAAAAGGAGTGGGAAAAGAGGGGAAAGTTACAGAAATAATTTAATGCATTATAATGAACTCAGGGAAATTTCCATGACTTCTATCAATCATAGAGCACTCAAAACACAAAGGCTTTTCTTTGGCATGTTTGTTATTATTTTTTTAAATTAATCCTCACCCAATGCTATGTTTCTATTGATTTTTAGAAAGACGGTAAGGGAGACAGAGAGAGAAAAACATCAATGTGAGAGAGAAACACCAAACGGTTGTTTCCTCACCTGCCCCAACTTCAGATCAAACCGAAACCCTTTGGTGTACAGGATGACATCCAACCCAACAGAGCCACCTGGCTAGGGCTGCATGTTTATTTTTAATACTTAAAATAGGTTTAACGCCACCTCATTTTACAGAAGGGAAAACTAAGACAGAGGCTACATAACCAGCTCAAGGTCACATAGGTATTAACTGCAAAGTTAGGATGTGAACCCAAACCCAGGTTCCTTCTGCTGCCATACCATGCTTCTGGTGATCAGTACATAACAACTCCTCTAATAAGTAAATATCCTTAATCTACTTGTTGTGCCCCAGATGGGCCTGTATGATTATTTCCTTCAAGGCAATTCAAAGACCCTGGAGGCACTGTGTTCTTTTCTATAAAGAACTGCATGGCTTAAAAGCACCAACTTGTAGTCTGATAATCACAATTCTTCCTCCTGAACTACCATATTTGTTTGAACTTGCTGAGGCTTGAAAGAAAGAAGCTGGTGAGGCATAGCTTGTGAGATCACATGCTAGAAATGACCAGGGTACCAGGATCACATGGGCAGAAGAGAAGGACTGGTGAATTCTGTCTAATGTTCAAGCCAATCCAGTGACCAACTAAGCACTGCCTCTTAGCTGGGGAGAAGGGACACTAGTACAGATGAGAACAGTGGATTTGAAAGCTGGTTCATCTTCCTGTTTCAAGCTTGGAAAGTGAATTATACTCTACCCACTAGAGGGACTCAAGTTCCATTTTATAAGCCAAAAGACACTGCTAGGAATTACTTCTTTAAAGTAAATGCTTACTAAATGTTTTTTTAAATGACTCTGCTAAGACCAGATATATTATGGACACTTTAAGAGACAGACTCCTACTTGTTGAGAAAATTTATCAAAACTTTAGAAAAATTAAGATAATTCTAAGATCATGGTAAAAATAAACAGGTGAGGAGTATAAGGAAAAAGGCTAAAAAAGAAACACCTAGTTTAGCTTTGCAGATCTTTTCCTACAAAAAGGAGTCCCTGATAATTGTGCTGCTAACTTCAGTTCTACCTAGAAACAGTGACAGAGCACATGCATATACACACACAGAAAGGTCTAAGTATTGGGTGAGGTCTTATAAGAACTAACCAGCAACACCATACCCCATACATAAACAACAAAATAAGCAGTTTATTCTATGCTATAAAACTACTAGGCAGTATTTGTAAGTAACAACCTGTATTTTTCTCTATTATTAAATCATCCAGCATAAGAAACATAATTTCTAGTCTACAGAGAACCGAACACTTTGCACTAAGAAACTTAAAATACGATTATTAAAATCGGGAGGAAGAAAAATGGTGGTGTGTAGGTGGATGAGGCACAAGAATCGGATTCTGTAACAAAATAAACAAACGGAAATGGACTCACAGATACAGGGAACAGACTGATGGTTGCCAGAGGGAAGGGGGGTTAGAGACTGGTGAAAAAGGTAAAAGGATTAAGTACAAATTGGTAGTTACAGAATAGTCACTGGGATGTAAAGTATAGCACAGGGAATACAGTCAGAGAGGAAGAAAGACAGAGAGATAGAAACACCAATGATGAGAGAGAATCATTGATTGCTTGCCTCCTGCACACCCCACACTAGGGATTGAGCCCGCAACCCCGGCATGTGCCCTGACAGGGAATCAACCATGATCTCCTGATTCACCGTTGATGCTCAACCACTGAGCAACACTGGCTGCACAGGTGTATTTCCTTATATTAAAAAATAAACAATAGAAGGATAAATTATAAAACTGTTAAACCCATGGAGCAGTGAGGGATTAGGGTGAGACAAGAGAAAGAAGCCAAACTTCTGACTATATCACCTTTTAGATATTAAAACCATGTAAATATATTTTATAATTACAAAGCAAAATTAAGTAATACAAAAAAGGCCATCCCTAAAAATATAAAGTAAAATCAAACAAATAGAACCCACAAACAGGAAACATTCCAAATGACTTTAAAATCCAAAGGGGGGGAAAATCTATTTTCATAAATCTTTTTGTTATTGGTAATGTTAATTTTGAGAACTGTGGTGAATCAGTGGGTCAAAAGAAATGAGTAATTATATTAGTACTAGAGGCCCGGGGCACAAAAATTTGTGCACTGGGGGGGGGGGGGTCTTTCAGCCCAGCCTGTGCCCTCAAGCAGTCTGGGACCCCTCGGGAGATGTCCACCTGCTGGCTTAGGCCTGCTCCCCGGGGGATCGGGCCTAAGCTGGCAGTCAGACATCCCTCTGGCAGCCCGGGAGCCCTCGGGGGATGTCCACTTGCTAGCAGGGAGCAGGCCTAAGCTGCAGTCGGACATCCTTAGCGCTGCTGAGGAGGCAGGAGAGGCTCCCACCACCACCGCTGTGCTGTCAGCCGTCAGCCTGGCTTGTGGCTGAGGAGAGCTCCCCCTGTGGGAGCGCACTGACCACCAGGGAGCAGCTCCTGCACTGAGCGTCTGCCCCCTGGTGGTCAGTGTGTGTCATAGTGACCAGTCATTCCCAGTCGTTCTGCTGTTAGGGTCAATTTGCATATTACCTTTTTATTATATAGGATAGAGGCCTGGTGCACGGGTGGGGGCCGGCTGGTTTGCCCTGAAGGGTGTCCCAGATCAGGGTGGGGGTCCCGTTGGGGTGCATGGCCAGCCTGGGTGAGGGGCTGATGGCTGTTTGTAGGCTGGCCACAGCCCCTTCAGAGTGGGGGTCCCTGCTGGGGTGCCTGGCCAGCCTGGGTGAGGGGCTGATGGCTGTTTGCAGGCTGGCCAAGCCCCCCAGCGGGGACCCTCACCCCATGGGGGTGTGGCCAGCCTGGGTGAGGGGCTGATGGCTGTTTTCAGGCTGGCCACGCCCCCCAGAGACCCAAGCTCCCAGCCTCTCCTTTTGGGCTGGAAGCAGGTATCTGGGATTTATTTATCTTCTATAATTGAAACTTTGTAGCCTTGAGCGGAGCCCAGGGCAGGCGGGAAGCTCGGCTTCCTCCATCACCAGGGGCAACCCAAGCCTCCTGCTCGCTCCAGCTCCGTGGCCGCCGCCATCTTAATTGCGTTAATTTGTATACTTGCTCCTGATTGGCTGGTGGGCGTGGCTTGTGGGTGTAGCGGAGTGGCAAAGTGATGGTTAATTTGCATGTTTCTCTTTTATTAGTGTAGATGGCTAATGACTGAGATTGCTGACATGAGATTTTTAAATGGGAGATATAGACAATTGGTGATATTAAGTAGAAACAGAATAGAAAGTACAGCATGAACTTAGAATGTATTTCATCTTTAATTCCTAGCTCTATCCACTGAAAAAGCCTAGAAATAATACCAATTCAGTAATGACCAACCTAGTGCCCAGAGAGCTCTAAATACCATTTCCCACTAAAATAAACCAGTGGTCCTTGGAGAAATGGTTGATTCCAGGTCTGGGATAGAAAAAGATATGAGCCAGAACAACCTGTCACACTACAAACAAGGAAGCTACCAAAGCCTACAATGGTCTCAGTAAGAAGACTCAGGAGTCAACGTGAGCAAACTTCCCAAGGCCACAGATGGACATCCTGTGCATCCATAAAAATAGTAAGTGTAATGGATTGAAAAATATTGAACGTGTAAATCCATGAGTTTATAATACTTTCAAAACAAAAACTAAACCAACCTCTTTGGTCACTTTTGGAGATGCTGGGAAAACACCAACTCATCATTCTTAAAATTGAAAACTAAAGCAAAATAATCAAGCATTTATCTTGCCTTTACTAGATGAACTTTCGGGTAACAACATAATTGATAAAGGCAAGTTTCTCTTTAGATCATCAATGACTGTTCACATTACAAAAGGACACAAGCAAACATTATGTGCCTCCTAATGGAAGTATATACCACACACTACCTAAAAAGTAGTCCTGCCCTTCCACTCTCCCAAATCAAACCTGTATATGAGCAACTCTCTAGATCTAACCACCAATTTACAGGAAAGACAAGGTCTGAGAAACATATTAATTAATACCATGAAAACCTACTCAGAAAAATCCAGATGTAAAAAACTCCACAAGACAAATAGGCTAGTTTCTTCAACAAACAAGGGAGAGAGGAAGATAAGGGGGAAGGAGAAATAGAGGGAGAGAGAGAAGGAAAAAAGGGGGGGGGGGACGCACTACAGAGTAAAATCGATTTAAGGATATATCAATCAACTGTATAAAATGTAAGATTCTAGTTTGACAAATTTTACAATGTCAGATCAACTATAGAGCTGACATGATGAATTACTGTTAATATTTTAGGCATGATTATGGTATTATGGTTATCTTTTAAATCTTTACCTTTAGAGATAAATATGAAAATAGTTATAGATAAAATAACTATGCTTCAGAATATCAGGGCAGAGGAAAGGAGTACAGATGAAACAAGAATGGGCATGAATGGTTCAATTCCCAATCAGGGCACATGACTGGATTGTGGGCTTGATTTCCAGTGTGGGGTGTGCAGGAGGCAGCCGATCATGATTCTCTCTCATCACTGATGTTTCTATCTCTCTCCCTCTCCCTTCCTTTCTGAAATCAATACAAATATATTTAAAAAGAAATAAAATAAGACACCAAAACCATAAAGAAAAGAGAGGTACATTGGGTTAAATTAAAAGTATGGTATCTACACTAATAAAAGAGAAACATGGTAATTAGCGTACGACCGCTACCCTTTTCATTGGCTAATCAGTGAATATATGCAAATTAACTGTCAGCCAAGATGGCGGCCGGCAGCCAGGCACTGAAGCGAGCATGAGGCTTGCTTGCTGCGGACTCCAACGTTCCCCACCTCACTTGCCGGCCTCTCAGCTGCAACTCTAAGCAACTATGTACTATGTTGCAAATAAGAAGCTAAACAAAACTCCAGAAACCAGCCGGACTGAAAGCCAGCCGGACCGAAACACTGTATCCATGTTTTCAGCAGCGAGGCCTCAGAGCTAAAGCTGCCCAGAATAAAAAAAAAAAAAGAAAAGAAAACAAGGAGCGGTTGGAAGCTTTAGTCACTCGCCAGCCGGAAAACAGCCCTCAGCCCCTCACCCAGGCTGGCCAGGCACCCCAGTGGGGACCCCCACCCTGATCCAGGACACCCTTCAGGGCAAACCAGCCAGCCCCTACCCATGCACCAGGCTTCTATTCTATATAGTAAAAGGGTAATATGCCTCCCAGCACCGGGATCAGCGGAGCGGCGAGGCTCCCGGCACCGGGATCAGCATGACAGGGGGCAGCGCCCAAACCCCCTGATCGCCCTGCGGCTCTGTGTGTGACAGGGACGGGGCCACAACCTCCCTATCCGCCCTGCTCTGTTTATGACAGGGGAAGGCGCCCCAACCCCCTGATCAGCCCTCCTCTGTGCCTGATAGGGGGGGAGCTCCCAATCCCCTGATGCCCTGCGCTCTGTGTTTGACAGGGGGGAGTCTCACCCCGATCGCCCTGCTCTGTGTGTGACAGGTGCGCGCCCCACACCCCCCCCCCC
>NW_005871310.1:331056-357876 GCF_000147115.1 Myotis lucifugus | reverse complement strand
GGTCCAGACTGTGAGAGGGCACAGGCCGGGCTAGGGGACCCCCCCGCCCCCCGAGTGCACAAATTTTTGTGCACCGGGCCTCTAGTTTTTAAAATAAAAAGGTGTTGGCAAGCTAACACCTGGGAGAAAAGATTAGCAACATACAGGGTGGGGCAAAAATAGGTTTACTACAGTTTAGTGTATGGAAAATAATCTATATATATAAAAGCCTAAGAGACCATTACAACCTGACGACCAACTGGTACCTATGACGCTCACTTACCACCAGGGTCAGACGCTCAATGTAGGAGCTGCCCCCTGGTGGTCAGTGCGCTCCCACAGACAACCTCCTGTGGTCTCTCCCCGAGGCCAGCCAGGTGGTCAGTGTGGCCAACCTCCCACAGTCCCTCTCCCCTCCCCCCCTGCCAGCCAACCTCCTGTGGTCCCTCCCCCTAGACTGGGCGAGATGGTCCCGATCGGCCCCCATCGCCAGCCAGGCTGAGGGACCCCACCCTTGCATGAATTTGTGCACCAGGCCTCTAGTACAATAATAAAAATGTAGTTAATAAAATAGACAAGAAATGCAGACACTTGACATAAAGAGAATAAATAGTGGATATCTAAAAAGATGTTAAACTTCATTAATTACCAGGGAAATGCAAATTAAAACACAATGATTTAACTGCTAGAATATTAAGTGCTGGGTATAAACAACCCCTTTAGGAAAATATACTATAGTTGAACTTACTCATACCTCAAAACCTATGGCCCAACAGTTCCACTCCTAGGTTTATACTCAACTAAAATGTAAAATCATGCACAAGAATGTTCACAGAAGATTATTTATAATACCTGCACATGGGAAACAACTCAAATGTCTCTAAATAGTAGAATGGATCAATTGTAGTATATTCAAATGATATAGTAATACTGTTCCAAAGGACAAACTCTGTTCTGCACCAATGTGGATGAATCCCACAGAGTTAATTTGCATAAAAGAAACCAGATACTATAAACAGGAGGTAGGGTTTAGTAATTAGGAGTGAGCATGAGAGGAATCTGGGTTACTGGTAAATAAGTCATTAAGATTTAAATCTACACTGATACGACTTTATAAAAGCACATATCTTACATTTTTTTAAGTTTACCAAATTATTTATGAATAGAAACAGAATCAAGGCAATTAAAACTGTTTAAAGTTGACAAATGAAGAAGTAAAGATAAAAGCATATTTTTATCTAGAGCACTGTTATCCAATAGAACTTTCTGTGATGATAGAAATGTTCTGTATCTGTGCTGGTTAATATGGTAGCTTCTAGCCACATGTGGCTATTGGAACACTTGAAATATAGCTGGTGGGACTGAGTTGAGAAACTGAATTTTTAATTTAACTTAATTTAAATTTAAAGTCAATGCACTTGTGGCCAGCATATTGGACAGCACAGATCAAGAGAGATGGGGGCACCACTATAGGACACAGAATCCACTAAAATATGTTCTCTCTGGGGAGTGGGATGTTATAAAAAAGTTGTGATGGGGCTAAGTTCACTTTTACCATAAATTCTTTTGTACTATTTGCTGTGTAACTTTATGTACTACTCTTTCTTTTGAGTATATAAAGCACATACTCAAAATTGTTAACAGTTGTTATCTATGGGTGGTAGGGTTTATGGTAATTTTCTTTTCTTCCTTAAAAAAATTATCCATATTTTCTAAAATGTTTACCAAAATGAAACATTTAAAAAGAAACACACACACACACACACACACACACACACACACACACACACACAGCAGCCCTGGTCAGGTAGCTCAATTGGTTAGAGAGTCATCCCTATAGGCCAGTGATGGCGAACCTTTTGACCTCGCCCTAACTTAACTCTGGTGCCGTGTCACATATAGAAATTTTTTGATATTTGCAACCATAGTAAAACAAAGACTTATATTTTTGATATTTATTTATTTAAATGCCATTTAACAAAGAGAAATCAACCAAAAAAATGAGTTCGCGTGTCACCTCTGACACGCGTGTCATAGGTTCGCCATCACTGAACTAGAACAACAAATCAATGTCTCTCTCTCCACCTCTTCCTCTCTCTCTCTCTCTCAAATCAATAAACTAAAAAAAAAAAAAAAAAAAGAAAGAAAGAAACAAAACAGTACCTGGAATTAAATTCCCTCTTCTCTACTGAAGGAAGGATAGGAAAAAAGCATACTAGTTTAGACATACATCTGTTCAGTAAATATTAAGTGCCAACTACCATATACTGCTCAAAAAAATTACAGAATAAATGAATGAATAGCCGAAACCGGTTTGGCTCAGTGGATAGAGCGTCGGCCTGCGGACTGAAAGGTCCCAGGTTCGATTCCGGTCAAGGGCATGTACCTAGGTTGCGGGCACATCTCCAGTGGGAGATATGCAGGAGGCAGCTGGTCGATGTTTCTCTCTCATCGATGTTTCTAACTCTCTATCTCTCTCCCTTCCTCTCTGTAAAAAATCAATAAAATATATTTAAAAAAAAAAATGAATGAATATATGACTCCTGCCCTCAGAAAACTTCTAAATTAATGGATAAATCAAGATATCTGTGGTATAAACGAATCACACAAGCTTGATTTTTATTAATGTTTTTATTGATTTTTTAGAGAGGAAGGGAGAGGCATAGAGAGATGTAAATATCAATGAGAGAGGAACATCATCAATCGACTGCCTCCTGCACACCCACTACTGGGGATCGAGCCTGCAACCCAGGCATGTGCTCTGAATGGGACTCGAACCCTCCACCTCTTGGTTCCTGGGTTGATGCTCAACTGTTTAGCCACACTGGCTGGGCAAGCTTGATTTTTAAATAAACATTTAAGTCAAGCAATATATTCATATTCAAGGGAAGGCCTTCGCCTTAAAGTAGTCACCTTGAAGGCCAGTTATTACATTACTTTAAGAAACCACATAACAGTTTTAAGAAATACCTTCCAGCTATTTTAAAAAAAAAATCAAACCCACTTTTAAAGCACAGAGGTATTCTATTTTGGATAATATTTCAAATTAGCTATGTGGGCTTTGAAAGCAATTTTAACAAAAATCCTAAACTCCAAAAAGAGAGTTCCTTTAGGAATTAAAAATAATTAGAAACTGAAACCAAAATAAAATGGTGTGATAAACAGCAACAGAATAAATGTAAGACCTACTAACCTGGGGAGAGGGTTTGGGGTGACTGGTAACACTGAACCTGCACATGTAAAGTTGTAACTCAATAAAAAGTGACAATCCAAGAAAAAAAAAAAAGATTACATACTAATGTAGCATTGTAGTTAATTCTGTAAGCTGCACTGTGGGAAGAGAAAGGTAAAACTAAAAAAAAGAAGAAAATAGAATTAACCTTTTTTATTTATAAAATTAACCTTATTACTTGTCATACTTTGTAAAAATAACAATGGAACCAAATGATAAATATAGTGTATCTTCTCAGATTGTCAATTTGACTCAATATTAAAATTGTTTAACTTTTAAAAAGTGAAAATAAAAACATATATTATGGAATAGAATACAAAATTCAAATAGATTTTATTTTATTTTTTAAAATATATTTTTATTGATTTTTAGAGAGAGAGAAAGGGAGAGGGATAGAGATAAAAACATTGATAAGGGAGAAAGTCATCAATTGGCTACCTCCTGCAATGCCCCACTGGGGATAGAGCCCACAATCTAGGTATGTGCTCTAACTGGGAATCAAACTGGTGACCCTCTTGGTTCCAAGGTCAACACTCAACCACTGAGCCACACCGGCTGGGGCAAAATTCAAATAGATTTTAAAAAGAGGAAATTTCATGAACATAGAATGCTTCCTGGGAACTTCTTTATTGCCACCTTGATGCTCAGGGGTTTGTCAGTAACTGTTTTCTGCTATAGCTGGTACCTCAGTGGAAAAGTCTGAGAATCACTTTACCACATCATTTGTTCTTTTATTTTCATTCATTTAACAATTATTTGAGGACCAGACACTATGCTAGGTTGGTGCCACATAAAAGATACAATGATGGGAATATGGACAAAGTACTACAATGAAGACAAGAGAAGGATCCCAATAGCAGCTTAGGAAGAGTCAGGGCAAGCTTTACAGAAAGTAGTATTCGAACTAACTTGATAGATGAGGAGTCTGATAGTCAGAGAGGAATCTCCAGGCAATTTTTAGTTATCTAGTGACTATCTGAACATTCTCTCTCTCTCTTTTAAAAAATATTTTTATTGATTTCAGAGAGGAAGAGAGATAAAAACATCAATGATGAGAGAGAATCATTGATTGACTGCCTCCTGTACACCCCACACTGGGATCGAGCCCGCAACCCAGGCATGTGCCCCGACCAGGAATCGAACTGCGACCTCCTGGTTCCTAGGTCAACGCTCAACTGCTGAGCCATGCCGGATGGGCTAGACCAGTGGTCGGCAAACCGCGGCTCGCGAGCCACATGTGGCTCTTTGGCCCCTTGAGTGTGGCTCTTCCACAAAATACCACATGCAGGCGCGCACTTACAGTGCGATTGAAACTTCGTGGCCCATGCGCAGAAGTCGGTTTTCGGTCTGGGCGAGTCTATTTTGAAGAAGTGGCGTTAGAAGAAGTGGGGGGTGTCGGTTGGTCAGGTGACCGGAGACGTGGCGCAGGTGGGCTGCCGGGATACGCAGCGCGTGCAATTCATGCACGAGTTGAGTGAGCCAGTCAGTCAGCAGTCTCATTGTGCAGTGGTTAGTGGTTGGAAGGGGTCGACCTCAGCAAACGTACCTCAATCAGATTGAGGACGTTTTTAGCAAAGGCCAGCTTAGGAGTACCCTAATTAAGTTAATAACAATGTACCTAACTATATAGTTTAAGTTTTAAAAATTTGGCTCTCAAAAGAAATTTCAATCGTTGTACTGTTGATATTTGGCTCTGTTGACTAATGAGTTTGCTGACCACTGGGCAGACATTCTCTTTAAGTAAAAAAAAAAAAAGGAAGCTCAGAAAACAGTAGCTCAACATTACTAGAACATCAAACATGGGGAGGGGGGTGAGAAGAAATGGTGGGAAATGACAATATAGTATATTTTACAGGCACTGTGTTAAGTACATTTAATCCTCAAAACCCTATGTGGTAGGTTATTATTTCTTAACTCCCATTTTATAAGTGAGGAAATTGAAGCTTAGAGAAGTTAAGTAACCTGCTCCACATAAAGCTAGGTAGAGGCCAGCTCACAAAAGGCATTTTCTATACACCATGCAATAGTTTTGGTGTGATCCACCATGCCAGAGTTAAACAAATTACCGATACAAAGTATGTCACAAAGAAGGTTATGGAGAATACAAATGACTGAAAAAAGTAGTACAAGTCCAGAGATTTCTATGGGCTGAATGGTTAAGAAGGTTTTATGCAGAAATTGGAATTGACCTGGGCTGCAGTAGAGGGAAGTCTGAGGGAAGGGCCAGACAGAGAACAGACTGTGAGCTATGACTCTGCCATCATGAGAAGTCAGCGGAGGCCAATATAGGAGAAGACAGTACAGTCAGAAAAACAGGGAGTGATTAGGATGGAAGGGAAAGTTAAGGACAGATTTGGGAAGTCCAAGGAGCCAAGTGAGCTATACTTCCCACTGGCAGTAAGTAGACACTCAGGAGTTTTTGAGCAGAATGGTGAGCTAAAGGATGAGTCCAAGTGACTCTTACAAGAGAAGAGAGGCCTACAAGCAAGATGATGCAGGCCTACATGCGCAGGTTATTACACAGCCAGACGGAAACAAAAAGCAGTACTTTGGAAAGCAGAGTATCAGAGTGACTAACAGCAAGGCTGTGAAATCACACTGATCTGGGTTCCAACCGGTCTTTTTAGAGCCTCCAGTTTACTCATCTAGTAAGCAGGATTAATACCACCTAATTTACTTAATGTTGTCAGTTTTCGATAAAATCACAATGTGTGTGAAGTAAACCATTCAAACAACAAAGACTACATCTAGTGCTTCAAATCTACTAATGTACTACTTGCAATGTTGCACCTTAGTACAAGTTCTACATCAAGCATGTCAAACTCAAAGAGCTAACACGGGCCAAATAAACAAGGTTTAAGTTTATGTGGGCCGCAAAAAACAAAAGCAACATAGGTTTAATAGTTTTATTTCAATAGAGACATGCTGAATACAAAGGCCTGAAATAAATGAGTAACTGTTATGATAAAATAATAGAACATTTTAATAAAAATTATTTTTTTTCTTGAACATTAACTCACCAGACACTGAATAACTGCACAAATTAATAAGCGTAACTCAAATAAACCTATTTTTCTTGTTCTCTGAAAGCAAAATATTTCCTGTTGCACACACCAAACAAGTCAGTACAAGACTAATGACATGGCAATCGGCTACTAAAATATTCGCTGCTAGTATTAGTGGAGAGAAATGGTGCGCCTGCATGTAAGATGCGTAAGGGAAATGAATGCAACATGATTATAGTAATCAGTCATTAACGAACGTTGTAGTTCGTTATTAATAATTACATATAAAAGGATATTGTAAAAATTAAGTTATGAAATTTTTACTAAAACGTTTCTTACATACCGTTATATTGGCTGGGTCACAAAAATATTTGTTATGGGGCGCATGTGGCCCGTGAGCCGTGAGTTTGACATGCTTGTTCTATATCATTCCTTTCCACATTCAGGAAAATACTTACTGAGCACCAACTATGAGTCAGACAACAACAATTTCTCCTCTATGAAGTCATCTCTGACAAGCCCAGCTTCAACTGCTGCCTTTCCTAAACTCTTTCAACCATTCTGGTCCCTACCATTCATTTTTGCACTTACACACAATTCTCAATCAATCCTTCATGTTTTTCTCTCCCATAAAACTAACCATCATAAGAAATAGAAAATGGTGTCATTTCTTTGGTATTACCACAATGAATAAGAAAAGTAAATAAGAAGAGGGTCCTTAGCTTTGGTTTTGCTCAAGAGCTCAGCTCCCTAATCATCACATCTATTTTATAACGTATAACTTGATACAGTACTGGTTTTCTTAACAGCAAATCCTTTGAACAAATATAATCAATACATAAAATTGCTAAAAGCAGATCAGCTCTGGGTAAAATGAGAGTGAGGCGTGAAGTATCAACCTGATGTCTACCCACAACTGTCATCCTCTGGGACACCTAAAAGGAATCCCTAATCCCTCTGGAACTAGTTTGAAAACCTATGGAGCCTGGTCTCTGTGGCTCAGTGGTTGAGCGTCACAGTTCGATTCCCGGTCAGGGCACATGCTGGGGTTGCGGGCTTGATCCCCAGTAGGGGGCGTGCAGGAGGCAGCCGATTAATGATTCTTCCTCATCATTGATGTTTCTATCTCTATCTCCCTTTCTCTCTGAAATCAATAAAAATAATTTTTTTAAAAAAGGACTTCTATTCTAAATAAGAGCCATCCCACTAACTTGATGTGCTCATTAAAAAAAAAAAAAAAAAGTAGAGCACTGTCAGGAGACCCCAAAACTCTGACACTAACAAGGCTACCTAATTAATGTGACCCCTTCCCTCCCTCTGATCTCCAAAAGGCCCCCTCTGGTTATTACTCTCTAGATGGGAAAGTCCCAGGAAATATCTTGAATTCAGAGGAAGAACTTTTTAAAACCAGAGTTGCAATGCTTATACCATGAGTGCACAACTTGCTAGAGCCACATTATTTTTCCTTTTTCTTTTAACAAGCCTCTAACTTCTGAAAACAAAGCTAAAATAACGCCTGAAGCAATTAGAAGAGAATCTGGGACAAAGGGGACTTCTAAGTGGCTTGTTAAAATTCTGTAAAGAGCAGTCTTTACAAGATGCTTCCTTACATTCATCATCAGTCAAAAATGATTGTACAAAAATTCTATCAACACTAGGACTCGTCTTATTGTTATTAAAATAAATACAGACAAAAGCATGGGCTTAGTGTAGGCACTGAATCAGCAGTGAATTAGAATTTTTCACCATTCAGCACCAATAGAAAGGAGTCAGTTAGGTCTGAGATAAGTGAAAACAGAAGTTGCCATAGTAACGCACACATTTACCCTAAAAAGGCCGGACTGGGGGTGGGGGGCTGAAAAGTAGGTCAATATTTCTGCCTAACTAGCTCTAGTTCTTGGCTTCCCCTCCTCATCTAAAGCAGCATCCTCCTCCTTCCCCACCCCTATAGGAGCAAGAAGGGGGAAATCAGGTGATAGTTACTCCTTCAAAAAAGCAAGGGATGAGGAAAGGTCTAGCAGAGGGAAGGTGAACTAAGAGGACAGCCCACTAAAAACCTCATGAGTGCCCTGGGACTACCCCTGGGAAAGCAGTTGCTGATCAAGGGCACCAATGCTAAGAAACTGTTGCTGGGTTACCACAAATCAGAAATTGCCATTTTCCCTGTAGCAGTTTAAGTGCACCTAATGGAACACTTGGGAATGCATTATTAACAGCTTTGGGTTGGGTTAGAGCTGGGGAGGGATGAGTACCCTGGCATGGATGAAACCTGAGACCGTTAGCAACAGGCATTCTTTGATGGTTAAAACTAAGAATAGGGCTCAAAAATGGCCTAAAAGACAGAAAGGCAGGGAGGGAAGCTTAGAAAGTTCCTTTTCAAAGTCAGCTGATTTTGCTAACATAGAAACATAGTGCCCTTTGATACTCTGATCTGAAATAGCTACTATTCCAAGAAGGCGAGGGCAACCCTGGTCTCTGAGATGATGTGAAGAGTGCCAGAGCTCATAATTAGCTCTTCCACCCGCGGTGCCAACAAATGTGGGAAGCAAGTTAAACAGAAAGCATTTGGGAGCAGGTGCAGTTCCACTTCCCTGCAGCTGTTAGTGTCTGCATAGGAATAACCCAAGGCATTAGTAATGATTTTTAACAATTTGGTGTTAAAGCCCTGGTATTCTAGAAGATGAAAGATAAAGGAGTGAGGTCCAAAAAGCAGAAACATCTTTGTAACCAGTGAATATTTCAAACTCTAATCTCTACATATCCTGTTGTAGTCATTGTACAGAGGCGGGTCTAGGCTTCCATGGCTCAGGCCATTCAAACTTGACTGGGAAACTTTTCAACCCAGCAGACTATTAGAAAGGACAAGCTCAGTTTCAAATTCAAGCTCATGTATTCAGAAACATCTGCAAATTGTCTGCTTGTACTTCTGCATGTCTCCACTCCTCTGCCCAATTAGAGGAGGGAAAGAGGGTCAGAGACACAGCAACATTTAAGATGACTTCAGAGACCACGAGCAGCCAACACCTTTGGAGAGGAGCAACCCTACTGTATGGGCAAGGGATCAGAGACCTGAAGGACCAGGTACCGGGCCTCCATCAATACTATGGGCAGCAGGAGCACAGAGAGAGCAAAGTGCGCATAAACTTAAGGCAGGAGACTATAGGCAAAGAAGGCCTGGGCTGGGGGGGTTGGGGACAGGCTGGGAGAGGGCAATGGGGCAAAAGGGGACATATGTAATACTTTCAACAATAAAGAATTAAATAAAAAATCTGAAGCATATATGGCAAAATATTAAAATCTGACAGAATTGGTAAATGAAAACAAAACAAACCCCCAAAACAATGTCAATCACTTTATGAGGGAAATGTGAGAATAAACAAATACTATTCTCTCTTTTTTTAAATATATATATATATATATATATATATATTTTTATTAACTTCAGAGGGAAAGAGAGAGGGACAAAGAGATAGAAACATCAATGAGGAGAGAGGGTCATTGATCAATTGCTTCCTGCACACCCCACACTGGGATCAAGCCCGCAACCCAGGCTTATGCCCTCACTGGGAATCAAACCGTGACCTCCTGGTTTATAGGTCGATGCTCAACCACTAAACCACTGGGCAGATGCTGTTCTATTATGACTTCTCGGTACAGCCCAGAGAATTGACTCAGTCTCGCGAATTTGTATTTTTCTTTTACATAGAGCAGCACATAGGACAAGGAGAAGTTTGTGGAACAAATCACTCTCTAAAACATTCTATTACAAAAATGTTCAAGCTCAAGCATACACAAAGTAGAAAGAATAGGATAATGACCTGTCATCTAGATTCAAAATTGATCAATATTCTAGTGCAAATCTTAAAGCCAAGATAGGGATCACTTTAGTGAAGGGTTCTAAGTGTTACACATCAAACCCCAAATGGCAAATTTCTATATTCAACCAGGAACCTGAAGAGATAGGTTCTGTAGGAAAGCAGCAGTGAATAAAGGAAAACAGACGTCTATTTAAATATTTTTGTTGTTGTTAATCCTCACCTGAGGATATTTAATTTTTCCCACCGATTTTTACAGTGGAAGGGAGAGAGCAGGAGGGGGCAAGGGAGAGAAGGAGAGAGAAAGGGAGTGGGAAAGGGAGAGAGAACAAAAACATTGACCTCAGAGAGACACATCGATTGGTTACCTTCTGCACACACCTCAACTGGGAGTAGGTATTAAACCTGCAACCCAGGTACATGCACTTGACCGGGAATCGAACCCATAGCCCTTTGGTGCATGGGCCTGACGCTCTAACCATTGAAAACATCAGTCAGGGCCCATTTAAATTTATGAAGAATGTCCAACAGGATAATTATATCTGCAGGTATTTCTACAAGTTATATTATCTGCATTTTTAATTTCTAAAATATATATTTCCAATTAATTTATGTTTGCTGAGCAAGAATCACTGTCTTGCACCAAACTATGAAAAAGGCTCCACAGTTACCATCATCAGCCTTACAGGACTGTCACATTTACAACCACTTTTCATTCTGATGCAAACATTTGGAGCAAAGTTAAGAAAAACAGGAAAGCATAGATTTAGTTCATTTATGACCTACTACAACCCACCCTGTGCTGGCATTTGTAGAAGCTAAAGCAAGGTCTGTACTTACTGGAACTGTTACGTCATCATAAAAACTCCAAGCTAAGGCCCATCTCATTGTCCGACCTTGACAGAATTCAGTGTAGGTGACTTTAGGAACCTGAAACCAACAAACACAGCATCTTATCAAATTGAAGTCATTCTACCAATATGTTTCTGGCCGCTGCTTCATGTGAAATTGTGTCCCAAAACAATTATGCATAGCTGCCTAATAATCAATGAATAAATTATCTCTCAACAAAGTTGTGGCATTTTTCCCTCCCATAAAACATTAGAAAAAATTTATAGTGCTGGCTTGACATCCAAATATATGAAACTTCCAAAACACAGCTCTTCAAAGAAGCATTGGTAAAATGATTTGAATGGTTTTTTGTTTTCTTTTTGTAAGAAAGCAAGCCACCAAATGACTAGACACACCTATATAGTCTCCCTTTTGTCTATCAAATTTTAAGAAAACAAAATTGCTTTGTAGCTGTTATAATTTTAACAAAGAAAAAGTGTGGTAGGGAACATAGGGTAAGGAGAATGTGAGAGAGAAACCAGAAATCAGAAATTTGGCTTCTACCACTGGACCCACATCTGATCTCTCTGGAAAGTCATCCTGCTAAGGCTTACTCATGCCAAAATACCATACACTGGGACGGGCTATGAGAGGAGTAGTATTTATTTGCCACATGCTTTTTAAAACAGAAGCAAGGGGCTGAACTCATGTGGATTGCACCATAGAGGGACACAAACTGTACTGAGGATCGTCTGGTTCTAGGTGTTTTTTGATAACTAGATGCATAACCCAGACTTAATTCTCTTAAGGTACATAGCCTTGAGTTTCTGCAGTTATAAAGGAGTCAGATGTGGCAGGTAGACACCAGGTTGTTTTATATTTTTTTAAAAATTTATTTTAGAGAGGAAGAGGAAAAGAGAGATAGAAAGATTGATGGGAGAGAAACATCAATTGGCTGCCTCCTGCATGCCCCCTACTGCCTCCTGCACGCCCTCATTTGAGGATCAAGCCTGCAATCCACGCATGTACCCTTGCTGGGAATCGAACCAGTGACCTCTTGGTGCATGGGATGATGCTCAATCCACTGAGCAACACCAGCCAGGCAACATCAGCTTTTTAAAATTTTTGGTTTCTCTCTGACATTATACTCATCCTGTTTTCCCACTTTTTCTTTGTTATAAGCAATTGTTAAACAAGGCCTTATTTAAATAATTTATGAGAAGTCCCTTTTGGCCCCAAAATTAAAAAATAAACAAGCAAAAACAAAACAAAAAGCCCATTTAAAGATTCAAGGTGTAAAGGAAAATCCTATACTCCAACTACCATCAACAGTAGATACACAAGAACAGTAATGAAGAAGGCTTACCCCTTGTACTCGAAGTTCTTCCTTCAGAGGAGCAAGGCTGCATTTCTTTCCCAGCATACAGCTATACCACCTGGAGGGGAAAGTCAGGCAAGTAAAACACTGTTTATGTGGTTACTTTTTTAAAATCCTCACCTGAGGATATGTTTATTGATTTTAGACCAAGAGGAAGGGAAGGAGGGAGGGAGGGAAGGAGAGAGATAGAGAGAGGGAGAGAGAGAGAAAAAAAACATTGATGTGAGAGAGAAACATTGATTGGTTGCCCGGACCAGGGATGGAACTGGCAACAATTTTTTGGTGTACAGGAAGACGCTCCAACCAACTGAGCTACCCAGCCAGGGCTATGTGGTTATATTTTTATTTTTATTTTAAATCTTTATTGTTCAGATTACTACAGTGTTCCTCTTTCCCCCCCCCCCCCCCATAGCTCCCCTCCACCTGGTTCCCACCCACCCTCTGCCCTTATCCCCCCCCACTGTCCTCATCCATAGGTGTACGATTTTTGTCCAGTCTCTTCCCGCACCCCCCACTCCCCTTTCCCTGAGAATTGTCAGTCTACTCCCTTTCTATGCCCCTGATTCAATTCTATTCACCAGTTTATTCTGTTCATCAGATTTTTTATTCACGTGATTTTTAGATTCACTTGTTGATAGATATGTATTTGTTGTTCATAATTTTTATCTTTACCTTTTTCTTCTCCTTCTTCTTCTTAAAGAATACCTTTCAGCATTTCATATAATACTGGTTTGGTGGTGGTGAACTCCTTTAGCTTTTTCTTATCTGTGAAGCTCTTTATCTGACCTTCAATTCTGAATGATAGCTTTGCTGGGTAAAGTAATCTTGGTTGTAGGTTCTTGCTATTCATCACTTTGAATATTTCTTGCCACTCCCTTCTGGCCTGCATAGTTTCTGTTGAGAAATCAGCTGACAATCTTAGGGGTACTCCCTTGTAGATAACTAACTGTTTTTCTCTTGCTGCTTTTAAGATTCTCTCTTTGTCTTTTGCTCTTGGCATTTTAACACTTGGAGTGGGTGTGGTCCTCTTTGGATTCCTTTTGTTTGGGGTACTCTGTGCTTCCTGGACTTGTAATTACAAACAAATATTTGGTAATACGCAGTTACAATCGGCCCGAGTTTACACGTTTCCCGCACTCCTCTCTCTCTTCTTCTGGCACCCCCATAAATCAGATGTTGGTCCGCTTGAAGTTGTCCCAGAGGCTCCTTACACTATCTTCCGCACTCCAAGTGTTAATTATGATGTGTCTTGGTGTGGTCCTCTTTGGATTCCTTTTGTTTGGGGTACTCTGTGCTTCCTGGACTTGTAAGTCTATTTCTTTCACCAGGTAGGGGAAGTTTTCTGTCATTATTTCTTCAAATAGGTTTTCAATATCTTGCTCTCTCTCTTCTTCTGGCACCCCCATAATTCAGATGTTGGTCCGCTTGAAGTTGTCCCAGAGGCTCCTTACACTATCTTCATATTTTTGGATTCTTTTTTCTTTTCTGGTTGGGTGATTTTTACTTCTTCATACTTCAAATCTTTGACTTGATCCTTGCGATCCTCTAGTCTGCTGTTGGATCTCTGTATAATATTCTTTATTTCAGTCAGTGTATGCTTAATTTCTAGTTGGTCCTTTTTCATATCCTCAAGGGTCTCACTAGACTTATTGAGGGTCTCACTAAATTTATCGGCGGTTTCTAGAAAATTCCTGAAAAACCTTATAACCGTGGTTTTGAACTCTATATCCAGTAGTTTGCTTTCCTCCATTTCTGTCATTTGTGACCTGTTTCTTTGTCTTCGCATTTTGGCTGCTTCCCTGTGTTGATAGAGTGGCTTTCTGTGCTAGGTGTCCTATAGGGCCCAGTGGCTCAGCCTCCCCAATTACCTGAGGTGGACACTCTTGGTGCACCCCTTTGTGGGCTGTGTGCACAATCCTGTTGTAGTTAAGCCTTGACTGTTGTTGGTATCACTGGGAGGAATTGACCTCCAGGCCAACTGGCTGTGAGAATCAGCTGTGTCTACGGTGGGAGAACTTCTGTGCTGGAGACACCCTTATGGGGCAAGACTTGCTTCAGTGGGGCTTTGGTGCTCACTGAGTCTGCCCCCTGAGTGTGTCCCTTATGGATCTGAGGAGTTGTAATCTGGATGGTCCCACTCTGACTACTGGGCACACTGGCACTTGGATCTCTAAGGAGGTGCTAATTTAGCCTCTGCCTGAGGCTACCCAGCAGGAGCTATGGAGATATCTGCAGATTCCTCTTCTTTGTTTGGGGATTGGAGGTGCCCAGATGAGGCCCAGCTGTGAAGCAATGCAAGCTACTGTGGGGCCTTGGGCCTTCTTTTGGATGTTCTGGGTCTCTCTGACCCAGCTGCAGTTTGTGTTAGGTAATTGTAGATTGCAAAGGGCCAGGTCATTCATATGCAAAAGCCTCTGCCACAGCTTGGGTGGGGCGGGGTCTCAGGGAATCAACAGGGCGGAGCAAACAGCTACGACTGATCCTCAGCCCTGCCCTAAGATGTCCCAGGTCTCAGTGTCCCGTGGTAATCACTGCAAGCACCTCTGAGAGAAAACCGCCCTCGAGTTCCACCCGCTGCCAGACAGTCCAGTTTCTCCCCGTATGAGTCTGGGTTCCCCAGAGTCTCGCCCGGAACTGGAGTCCAGGGCCGTCGGGAGCTTGTGTCTCTCTCCCGATTGAAAAAGACAACCGCGTCCTCGGTTGCCAACCTTTTCCGCGTGCGCCTCCGTACCTCTGCACTTTACTTCCGCACCTCCTCTGAGTCTCAGTGTGCTTTTCTCTTCCCTTCTAGTTGTAGAATTTCCACTCAGTCAGCCTTCCTGTGGTTCTGGATGATGTCCGTTTTGTCTTTTAGTTTTATTTTTGAAGTGGTTGTGGGAGGCAGCAATTTCAGGTGTTTACCTATGCCGCCATGTGGTTATATTTTTAAATTACGCATTATCAAGTGAACAAGATGAGAATAGCAGCAAACAAACACTGAGTTAAGTTACAAGTGACAATAACATGAATTATATGTAGACAAAGAACAAATCTAGCCAAAGAAAATAAGCACAAAGCAACTAAAAGAAAATAATAATCAAAACACTAAAAAACACCAATAACACATGAATCCACTAAGCCTCTCCAGTGATTGGGTGTCCATAAAAATGTATACAGAACTTAGCAGCTGATAGCTCAATTCTGAAAATGAAATGTATTTTAATAAACACTGCCTTAATAATCATTCAAAGTATATGCATATACTTTTTGGAATACCCTATATTTGTTTTTTCACTTTGTTTTGATTTCAAAGAGGAAGGGAGAGAGAGAGAGAGAGAGAGAGAGAGAGAAACATCAATGATGAGAGAGAATCATTGATCGGCTGCCTAGAGCCTGCAACCCGGGCATGTGCCCTGACCGGGAATCAAACCGTGATCTCCTGGTTTGTAGATCAACACTCAACCACTGAGCCACGCCAACTGGGCAGGATACCCTATATTTGTAAGGTGAGTCAAAGAGGGAGAGAGAAGTCTTTCCCAGCTGGGTGATTCAGTTGATTGGAGAATCGTCCCATACACCAAAAAGGTATGTGCCTTGATTCCGGATCAGGGCACATACCTAGGTTGTGGTTTTGATACCCAGTCAGGATGCACCGGAGGCAACTGATTGATGTTTCTCTCATACATGTTTCTCTCTCTCTCTCTCTCTTCCTCTTTTTCTAAAATCAGTAACATATCCTCAGGTGAGGATTAACAAAAAAGAGAGAGAGAGAGAGAGGTCTCACCTGTAATGCTCAAAAAACAGGCCATTTAGCCTTAGGACAGAAATTAGTTAATAAATAACAATAAAGACATGTATACCTGAAACTAATACAATGTGTATCAATTATACCTCAATTAATAAAACACACAAAAAAACATGTACTGTATAAACACCCCTTCCCACTATTAAGAGAAATTGTAAAATCTAGCATGAACCTGTATTTTGAGATGCCCTCACTGGTAAATAAATTAAGGATACATGTTACATTAGAGTTCTACCAGAACATGAAATCAATTTCTTCTATAGTAAATACAAATTCAGAAAAGGAAGTGCAGAGAAGATGGAGTGAACTAGTTAAAAGTTAAAAGGACAGAATTTATTTCTTCTGATTATTCTAAAAAAGTGTGAAAAGTATAAACTTTATACGGGATTTCTCTTTACCAGTAGCTTATGAAGGATTAATTATTATGGAAATTGCCCTTTAAACATAAACAACTAGGAACTGGACATAATATATGAAAGAACTGTTTTTCAGACACTGGACAACTGCAGTAAAGACCTATGATCTCAGAGAGAAACAATCCCGGGGAGTCCTACCTTTGCCAGAGCTCACTGACTGAAGGAAATTTCCAAGCTGCAATGCAGGGTAAGGAAACTCACACAGAGCCCAAGAATGTTGCTGAATTGATGAGCTAGATATTGGAGTTCAGAGAGGCCAAAGAGGTAAGGATCTGAATAGCAAAATACAAAAGAGGAAGGAGCTGCACAGAAACAGAATTCTGGGCATCTGTAGAGGAGTCCCTTGGAATATTTTGCAGAATAGTTATTATCTGCACATGTGGGTTGGAACTCTATGAAGCTAGAGAAAGAACTCTCAGACAGCAGCAAACTGAACGGAGCCCAGACAGAGCTGGGACTAGTTTGTGGTTCTACTAGGGTGAGTAGAAAGCCTTTCTTAATAAAAGGGGTATCTGGTAGAGTTCTGGAAAGCATACTGTTTTGTAATGGGGCTAAGAGGCTAGTCTATACACCCCACTGAAGCTTAAAAGCAAGACTCAAAAGGATCAAACTAATCACAAGTAACTTAAGAAAGCATAAGAATAACCCTAGCTGGTTTGTCTCAGTGGATAGAGAGTGGGCCTGCAGACTGAAGGTTCCCAGGTTCGATTCTGGACAAGGGCACATGCCCAGGTTGTAAGCTCAATCCCCAGGGGTGGCGTGCAGGAGGCAACCAATCAATGTACGTGCCAAGACTGGGAATCAAACCCCCAGCTTTCTGGTGTCCAGGAGGACACTCCAATAACTGAGCCACCCAGCCAGGGCAGTCCAACATTCTTTTAAAGAAACAAAATGAAACACAGTATCCTAAATCATAAGATTTGCAATATGTAGCATCCATTAAAAATTATCAGGTATTAAAAGAAGCAGGAAAATTACAACCAGGACTGAAAAAATCAATCATTAGAAACAGACCAAGACTTATTTCACTTAGCATAATACCCTTTAGGTCCACTCATGTTGTTGCCAGTGGCAAGACTTCATTCTTTTTTATGGCTGAGTAATATTCCATTATAAATACCATATTGTCTTTAGTTTGCATATCAAAGGCAGGTTCAATCTGGGTCCTTTGCTATCTCTAAAAATTGGCTAGCCCAGGGAAGGGCAGTCTCTCTCCACCCAGAAAGATTTTCAAGACGTCAAAACATCATAATACATAGAAAATTAAAAACACTTACAATACAAAGCCAGACACAAAAATCTACATTCCATATGATTCATTTATATGAAAGTCTAGAACAGGCCAAAACGATATGACAAAATGATCAGTAGTCACTAGAGGCTGGGATGGTAAAGGAGCACCAGGGAACCTTTTGGGTGATGGAAATGTTCTATATCTTGATTGTGGAGGTGGTTACATACACATTTGTCAAAACTCATGAAATTGTACACTTAAAATTGAAGAATTTTACTATATGCAAGTTATACCTCAATAAAACATATAAGTATATATAAATTTCTAAATGTGATATATCTCATACCTTCAAATATAAAGAATAGTTAATATAGTAATGTTTCACACATTTCTTTCTAATTTATAACAGTTTACAGTAGCAATAAATACTGCATTTTTTAAAGCATCACAATTACTCCTATGTCATTTGAAATTCATCTAACTGCACATTATTTATCTTTTTAAACCTCACCCAAGGAGTGAGGATATTTTTCCCATTGACTTTTTTTTTTTTTTTTAAATATATTTTATTGATTTTTTACAGAGAGGAAGGGAGAGAGATAGATAGTTAGAAACATCGATGGGAGAGAAACATCGACCAGCTGCCTCCTGCACATCTCCCACGGGGGATGTGCCCGCAACCCAGGTACATGCCCTTGACCGGAATCGAACCTGGGACCTTTCAGTCCGCAGGCCGACGCTCTATCCACTGAGCCAAACCGGTTTTGGCCCCACTGACTTTTAAAGAGAGTGGAAGAGGAAGGGTAGAGAGAGAGGAGAAAGAGAAACATCAATGTGAGAGAAACATATAGATCGGTTGCCTCCCACAAGCATGCGCTCTTGCCTGGGAATCGAACCCTTGACCCTCTGGTGCAATGGCCAACCCTCTAACCACTGAGCAACACAGGTCAGGGCCACATTATTTTAAAAGAGAAATTACAGATTAAGGAGATATATTATTATATTGCTTTAGAAAGAGTGTACAGTATTAACCAATATTTTGTTTTCATTGTTTGTGGGTTCAACAACAGGTGACTGCCTCTATTTTTGTTTCATCAATCCTTTTCCCTTTGAAAATACAACAAAGAAATAATTGTTCTATCTAAACTATTTTAAACATAAAACCTGGGTAAATTTACCTAGAGCATAATCAATTTCATTTGGTGGTTTTAAAATGTTTGGATGAAAAATAATATGCTCCCTTTAAGACAGTGTATAAATGGAGAATAAAAATGAATTTAAAAGCCTTTGGTATGTCAGGAACAAGATGAAGAAAAATAAATTAAGAGCAATTAGTACTCACAAAGTAATGTATAAAATAGGTTAATTAACACCTTTCTTTTTAAATTAACATTCCTTAACAGATTAGATCACAGTCACCAGAAGCCAAGAAATAGGCTAAAACAGAGGCAAAAGATACTATAAATTTCCTCAGGAGATGAAGAAAAGCCAATAATGCCAGGCTGGCCAGCGTGGCTCAGTGGTTGAGCGTGGACCTATGAGCCAAGAAGTCACGGTTTGATTTCCGATTGGGGCACATGCCCTGGTTGCGGGCTTGATCCCCAGTGTGGGGTCTACAGGAGGCAGCTGATCAATGATTGTCTCTCAGTGATGTTTCTGTCTCTCTCTACCTCTCCCTTCCTCTCTGAAATCAATAGATATATTTAAAAAATAAATTAAAACACAAAACAACAGGTTGTATAACCATGCTTAAAAAAAAAAAGCGCCAAAATTTAAGTAAATCCTTGGTGTAAGGTGAATACTACATTACAAATATTTTAAGATTTACTCTCTTGCCCTAACCGGTTTGGCTCAGTGGATAGAGCATCAGCCTGCAGACTCAAGGGTCCCAGGTTCGAGTCTGGTCAAGGGCATGTGCTTGGGTTGCAGGCACATCCCCAGTGGGGAGTGTGCAGGAGGCAGCTGATCAGTGTTTCTCTCTCATCGATGTTTCTGGCTCTCTATTCCTCTCCCTTCCTCTCTGTAAAAAATCAATAAAATATATTTAAAAAAAAAAGATTTACTCTCATCAATACACTTAACTGTTTTGTGCAACAGTTAAGAATTATAGAAAAAGCAGAGGTAACTGGGTGTATTAAAAATTCTAATAGATCCTAGCTACTCTCAACAGGCATCCTGTGACAACTAATCAAAATGCAAGTAGAAAAAAAAATGAACAAAAGAAAGATCTAGTTACCCAAGAGACTTTGACCCCATTATACTATTTTAATGATGAAAGTAGCATTCTACTCTTTATAGAATTTAGCAATTCCTCTGAAACAGCAGGTTTCAAAAAAAGTATTCTGAGCCCTGGCCAGTGTGGTTCATTCAGTTGAGCATGGTCCTGTGCACCAAGGGGTCGCAGGTGCCATACCTGGTCAGGGCACATGCCGGGGTTGTGGGCTCAATCCCCAGTAGGGTGTGTGCAGGAGGCAGCTGATAGATGTTTCCCTCTCATCAATGTTTCTCTCTCTCCCTTCTCCCTTCCTCTCATTCTCTCTCAAATCAATAAAAACATATTTTTTTAAAAATTACTTTTTAAAAATTTTATCTTTATTGTTGAAAGTATTGTAAATGTTCCCCCTTTCTCTCCCATTGACTACCTCTACCCCACTCCCTCCCCGTCTCCAGGCCTTCCCCAACTATTGTCTGTTCATCCATGAGCTATGCATATATGCATATAAGTTCATTGGTTAATCTCTTCCCGCCCACCCCACCCCCTTCCCTCTGAAATACATACGTCTATTGCATACTTCAATGTCTCTGGATATTTGTTGTTCATCAGTTTATTCTGTTCACTAGATTCCAAATATAAGTGAGATCATATACTTGTCTTTCTCTAACTGGCTTATTTCACTTAGCATAATACTCTCCAGGTCCCTCTATGCTGTCTCAAAGGTTAAGAGATCTTTCCTTTTTACAGCTGCATAGTATTCCATAGTGTAAATGTACATTTTTTTAATCCATTCATCAACTGATGGGCATTTGGGCTGTTTCCAGATCTTAGTTATTATAAATAATGCTGCTATTATTTTTATTGACTTTAGAGAGAGAGGAAGGAAGGGAGATAGATAGAAACATCAATGAGAGAGAAACATTGTTCAGCTGCCTCCTGCATGCCCCCTACTGAAGATCAAGCTCTTTAAAAAAAGGAAAAGAAAAAGTATTTTGAAATAATTTCAAATGTACAGGAGTTGCAAGATTAGTACAAATGATTCCAGTATAGTCTTCACCCAGATTCACCAATTAACATTTTCCTCCACTTGCTTGCTCTGTGTGTGTCTTTTTCTAAACCATTTGAGACTGAGCTACAGACATCATTGTGTCCCTTTAATCCTAAATATTTTGGCATGTACATTTTTAAAACAAGGACATTTTCTTTTATAACCACAAAACAATGATCAAATTGAGAAAATTTAACACTCATACAATATTATTATCTGGAATACAGTCTATATTCAAATTTCACTAATTATCCCAGTAATGTCTCCCTTGATGCAAGACCCAATCTAGGATCATGCATTTCATTTACATGTCAAGTCTTTTTAGTCTCTCAATCTGAAACAGTTTAGGTCTATTTTTTACTTTCACAACCTTAATATTTTTGAAGAACTGGCTTACAAAATTCCTTGAGGTGGTTTAACGTTTCCTCATAGTTAGATTCAGGTTATATATACGTGTACATACATATATGAAGAGCAGAGAGGTGCTGCTGTGCCCTTCTAGGTACCTCACATCAGGAGGTGATCACCTGAACAAGCAGGTATTCCCCCAGCTTTCTCCACTGTAAAACTACCATATTTCTCTTTGTAATTATAAGTAATCTGTGGGGAGATGCTTTGAAACTATGTAAATATCCTGTTACTCTTCAAATTTTCCATTGTTGATTCTTCCACAAATCAATTATTACTATAACGATTACAAAATGATTTTTCTAACTTTATTATTCCTTCTACATTTATTAGTTGGCATTATACTGTGATGAAGAACATTTCCTCTATTCCCCTGATGCATTTTACTTGCTTATTTTATGCAGTGACTTAAAAGGCATTATTGTCATTATTCATTCTGAACTCATATTGTCCTATATTTGGCTTGAGCGCCTATGTTCTTCTGACATTTAGTACCATAAAAGGTATCCCACCAATCTTATAGACAAGGAAAATAAAGTGGCTTACCCTTTTATAAAGGCAAGTCAAAGTTCACAGAACTGGACAGTCTTTCAGCTGGAGCATTAACTACAATCTGTTATAAAATCTACAATTGTTCCCTGCACTATTACTTAGAGCACCCTATAACTTACACTAGCACCTAGTCTAAAAAACAGAAAAGGAGGGAAAACTCTACATAAACATGAAATAATAAAGTAGTTGTAACATTTCCTTTCTACACCATGGACCTTAGCATTTAAATCTACTGGAGTCCTAAAACAGTCAAGAGTTAAAATAATGGTATTTAATATTCATTATTATTAATTATATCACATATATACTCATTTAATTCTATGACTACCCTGTGAGGTAATTATTGTTACCTGATTTTACCAGTGAGAAAACAAAATTAAAATACAAGTCAAGGAATCACATTCCAAAAGGCCCAGACTATTAAATTTATTGCCCATCACCAAATATGTGGATTATACCGAAATATAAGAAGTATCCATCATCTGGCAGCGGGTAGAGAATGAAAAGGAAAAAGCAAAAGAGGGAGCTTGGGTGAAAGCAATATTAAATTGGGAGTGTTAGATACAGAACTTTGATTCCTGGAAAAATTGTAAAATCATTGCCATAAAGGGCATGAACTACAGACTGACAAACCAATGACAGAGTGAATTCAGGCCATGAGAAGTCCGATAAAGTCTGCTAATTTATTTAAAAAGTTAGTAGAGTGAGTGTCTAAAAAATAAAATGCTAGTAAGCTCAAATCATAGGCACAAAAAGTGAAAGGATGACAGGCACCTGCAAATCATCAATGATAGAGGGGCTAATAATGTCATATGTAAATTATACCAATTAAAATAAAGAGAAGGCTGTCTAACTAGAAGTCCAATTGCAGGCTGGGTGCAGAGGCTGCATGGGTGGTGGAAAGAGCACTGGACCAGAATCAGGACATACTAGTGTAAGTCCCAAGTCTCTAATCTGTACAACTAAGAGGCTGAATATACCTCCCAAGACCCTTCCAACTGCAAAATTCCTTAAGATACAAAACAAAACTGCAGTTGCTACAGGTGAGGTATCTTGAGTGCCATCACTGAGATCAGTCTAATAAATTGAACTTATTTCACCCCATAATGTTACAAATTCTGCTTAGTTCTGCACTTTAATAACAAAAAGAAAATAAATTAGAGGGATAAGAAGCAGATGGGTTAAAATACTTGTTTTAATCCCTTATTTTTCAGAGCTTTAAAATATGCAGCTTCCACAACATTCTAAAATGTGAGGATTGCATAGCAGTATAAACATGTCAACTATAAAAATATGAGGGAGGGCATGAACCGGTAATATGTACAAGTGAAAGTTGTCATGGTACCATGTGAAATTATAAAAAATATTTGCAAATATTTTCAAGAAACATTGCTCTATTTTTGTTTTAAAAAAAAAAGCACTTCATGCCATGGCTTGTGTGTTCAATGGTTAGAGCATCAGCCTGTGCATCCAAGGGTCTCAGGTTCTCTTCCTGGTCAAGGGCATGCACCTGGGTTACAAGTTTGATTCCTAGTCCCTTTGGGGTGCATGCAGGAGACAACCAATTGATGTATCTTTCTCCTCCCCTCTCCCTTCCACTCTCTCAAAATCATTGGAGCCCTGGCCAGTTTGGCTCAGTGTATAGAGCACCGGCTTGCGGACTCAAGGGTCCTGGGTTCGATTCCGGTCAGGAACACATGCCCGGGTTGCGGGTTGGTCCCCAGTGGAGGGCGTGCAGGAGGCAGCCATCAATGGTTCCCTCTCATCACTGAAGTTTCTATCTCTCTCTTTCTCTCCCTTCCTCTCTGAAATCAACAAAAATATATTTTTAAAAATAAAATAAAATAAAAATCAAGAGAAAAAATATCCTCTGGTGAGGATTAACAAAACAAAAACAAAAGCACTTTATTTCCTCTATTCTTCCCATTATCATTCCTCCTCTCAACTTGCCAGAGTCCTAACAGCAGACAAGACTGCTGAACCCTGATTTTAATAAAGCATAACCAGATAAGGTGACACCAACCTCAAAATAGTCAACTCTCTAGAGACATGACAAGCTCTAGCAAGTTACCCTTCCTAGCAAATGTATACCTTTCATTCAATTTGGGGGCTACCAGAGCCAGGTACAGGCAGACTTGAAACATACTGACCAATTTCTCTCCCTTAGAATGGTGTTCCTTTACAACGTATTTTTGTAGGTCAAATGGGACTTTGGGAATAATAATAATAGACTGGTTAAAAGCCTCCTGAAAATAACCTTCCCCATTTTCCTGGTTAGCACCAGTCCCCTCTAAAGATAACAAATACTGAAATGGCCACATGGCCCTGGTTCCCTCTTTTCATGAGTTTCAGACTCTGCTACCTTTCTTTAAGTCTATTTTACTTACTCAGACTCTTCCCAATGCTCAGTATCACTTAAGTCTCTTTTTTCTACATACCCTCATGGATCTTTTAATAAAGCAATTAAAAAAAAACAATTTATTAACTTTTGGCTTTAATAATGTATAAATTTCTATAACAGACCATCCACTAATCCAGTTGCTTTTCATAAATATTTAAATAAACTCACATTTAACAAATCAGGATATCTGATTTTGAAACTGGCCTTTTAGCTCGGCAGATGTGGCTCAGTGGCTGAACCTATGAACCAGGAGGTCACAGTTCAATTCCCAGTCAGGGCACATGCCTGGATTTCGGGCTCCATCCCCAGTGTAGGGAATGCAGGAAGACAGCCAATCAACGATTCTCTCTCATTATTAATGTTTCTATTTCTCTCTCCTTCCTTCCTCTCTGAAATCAATAAAAATCGATTTTAAAAAAAGAAAAGAAATTGGCCTTCTACTAAAATAAGCCGCTTTAGATACCTATAAATCCTAAAAAGTAAAAAGAAAAAATGTTTTCCCTATCCAGATATTCCACTTCTGGGAATATACCCAAAGGAAGTGAAAGCAGGGAATTAAGAGATACTTGAACACCCTGTTCATAACAACATTATCCACAATAGCCAAAGCAACCCAACTGCCCATCAACAGATGAATGGAATAAAAAAAATAGTATATACATACAATGGGATATTATTCAGCTTTAAAAAGGAAAGTCTAAAAAAAAAAAAAATCCAGCCAGTGTGGCTCAATGGTTGAGCACCAACCTATCAACCAGGAAGTCACATTTCGATTCCTGGTCAGGGCACACGCCTGGGTTGCAGGCTCGATCTCCAGTGTGGGGCGTGCAGGAAGCAGCCAATCAATGATTCTCTCTCCCACTGATGTTTCTATCTCTCTCTCTCCCTTCCTCTCTGAAATCAGTAAAAATATTTTTTTTTTAAAAAAAAGGAAATTCTGACACACTCTATAACATGGATGGACACTGAGGACATGATGCTAAGTGAAAGAAGCCAGTCACCAAAGGACAAAAACTATCTGACTCTATTTATATAAGGTACCTAGAATAGTCAAATTCATAGAGATCAAAAATAGAATGCTGGTTGCCAGAGGCTGGGGGGAGAGAGAGGAATGGGAAGTTGTTGTTTGTGTACAGAGTTTTACTTTTCCAAGAGAAAGAGTTCTGGAGATTAGTTGCACAACAATATGAATGTACTTAACACTACTGAACTGTACACTTTTAGAATGGTTAAGATGTTAAATTTTGTTATGTACATTTTACCACAATTTAAAAAAACACACAAAAACTTCTCTATGTCTCAAAGCTAAATTCTAGGGTTGAAAACCTTTTAGTTTTGAACTACTGCATTATCCATCATTTCAACAACACTTAGCAGGGTGAGAATTCAAGTGAGACAAATAGCTCTTTTTGAGTACCTGATGCTGTTTAATAACAGGTGTGTTGCCCTAAATAATTAGCTTTTAAAAGGAATAGCCTTAACTCTCCTCTGGAACTGGTTAGTCATTTCAGTTTCCCTTCATTAAGTTCTTGATAGCTCAATATCCTCACATCTGTCATTGTTTGGGAGACTTGATTCCAAGAATATAATTGCTTCAAGGACTAAGCAACAAATTTATCTGGTTCATGGGGCAGATTTGAACCCATCTGTTTTCTAATCAAAAGCCATATTTGAATCTGTTTTATTCCATCACAGTATCGAAATAAAAGCAATGCAATCATATGGTATTTTCTTCCTTCCTATCCATGTAGTATAGATGACTACAGGAAACACAAATCAATTAAAGGCATGAGAGCATCCTTAGAAACATGGTCTCTGCATACTGTAAGATGTGCTACCTTTTCAATTTTTGTTTGTTCTTTAAAAAACTGTGATTACATTTACTCTAAGTGACATGGTTTCCTTTGGAATTACACAGGAGGAAAATATTCCCATATTGTCATAACCAACTTACCGCAATCTTTTTTTAAGTTGTAAACTGTCGTGGATGATCCTTTTAACAAACTCTAATTCGCCTCCTTCTGCCATGATCTCTGTGATACCTCCTGTATTTACCGAACTAGGTGGAGGTCTTCGAGAATTTCGAGAGTTTACTCCCTGAACAACAACAAAAAACCCTGGTAAAAAATTTTACACCTTAAGACCAAATCTTTGACTGTAATCTAGTTCTAAATAAGAATGCTTAGGCAAAATTTTAGTTTCCAAATGTCATGCTAGCTTTTGGATTTAAAAATCATATAATCATTCCAATACTACATTTTAAAAACTGCATTCATGCAAATATTCCTTCCTAGAATCTTTTACCTTCCATCTTTGTGATTAAACATACAAAAATTTTACCTTTGTATGTACTCAATTCTGTCACTTTTTCTTTATGTTTTCTGTCTTGATATCATGTACAGCAAATATTCCAACCAAAGATTAGATAAATATTTGTTTTCTTCTAGTACTTTCGTGGTTTTACTTTTTAAATTTACCTCCCTCCTACACCTCAGACCATATTAAAAATAAATAACTCAAAT
>NW_005871310.1:245281-330651 GCF_000147115.1 Myotis lucifugus | reverse complement strand
GGGGGGAGGGGGGCATCAGGGCATGCGACAGGGGGTAGGGGAGGCTGGGGGAAGGTCAATGGGGAAAAAAAAGGAGATATATGTACTAATATGTGTAATACTTTAAACAATAAAAAAAAAGGAAAAAAATAATAAAAATAAAGGAAACAAAAAAAGTAAGTAAAAAAGGCCCTAGCCAGTTTGGCTCAGTTGATAGAGCATAGGTCTGCAGACTGAAGGGTCCTGGGTTCAATTCCAGTAAAGGGTACATGACCAGGTTGCAGGCTCAATCCCCAGTAGGGGGCGTGCAGGAGGCAGCCAATCAATGATTCTCTCACATCACTGATGTTTCTCTCTCTCTCTCCCTCTCCCTTCCTTTCGGAAATCAATAAAAATATACTTAAAAAGAAAGACAAGCCACAGAATGGAAGGATATTTTTACAAATAATATATCTAATAAGAGACTTGTATCTAGAATACACAACGAATTCTTACAATAATAATAAAAAAAAATAACCCAATTTTTTAATGGGCAAAGGATCTGAATAGTTATTTCTCCAAAGAAGATACACAAACGGCCAATAAGCACATGAAAAAATTTTCAATATCATTAGCTATTAGAGAAATGCACAGCAAAACTAAAATGAGATACCACTTAATACCCACTAGGATGGCCATAATTAAGATAAATAATAACAAGTGTTAAGTGAGGCAAAAGGAGGTTTACAGTTGTTCATATGGAAAAATAACACAATAATTAAATAATACAAAAATAAATACTAGATGAAAGAAAATAGGTTAAATCAGTATTTTATAGTACTATTTTTATTAGGTTCTTTGTTTTTTTTTAAATATATTTTATTGATTTTTTACAGAGAGGAAGGGAGAGAGATAGTTAGAAACATCGATGAGAGAGAAACATCGATCAGCTGCCTCCTGCACATCTCCCACTGGGGATGTGCCCACGTCCCAGGTACATGCCCTTGACCGGAATCGAACCTGGGACCTTTCAGTCTGCAGGCCGAGGCTCTATCCACTGAGCCAAACCGGTCTCGGCAGGTTCTTTGTTTTTAATTCAATGTATCTTTCCATACTCATAAGCAAATATATTTTTCATTTGAAGTCAGAAAGATTAAATTGGATATTTGTTTACTATCAAATGATAGGTGGCAGTAAAAACAGTTAAGCTCCTCCTGAAGGCAATAAACCCAATGCAGGACTATATTGTGACCTAAATTGGTCCAATCAGAAGAAACCCAAAAGTGTAATGGTCTGGGGAAGAAAAGAGCTCTCTCCCCACTCCCTCCCCCTCTGCAAATATTACTCTGCCACAAGTAAAGCAGACTAAGAACAAAAACAACCAAGGGCGAGGTCAGAGCCAAGAGAAACCTGGAAAAACTGAGCCTTAGCTTTGATCCTTGATCAAATTATTCCTAAAGTCGACACTACTGCTGGACTTCTCAGATATATAAGCCAATAAACTTTCTTTCTTGTTAAAAATCAATCTGAATTGGGTTTTCAGGTGCTTGATTACAAAAGCATCCAGATACAGCTTCCAAAACAAAAGCTGTTTTTTGCTCTTATTTTTGCAAGCACGGTAAACTTAGATAAATACTCAATTACTTTAAAAGAGAGGATATTTTACCTTGGCTTCCAACTGATTGGCAAAAAAGGGAGGATTGCACATGCAAAAGTCATAGATTATCTCAGATTCTTCTTTAAGAGCATCCATCAGAAGTGTCTTCTGTGGTACTTTTACAACTAGGAAAAAAAATAGGACTGTTAACCAATATTAATGCTGTGGTAGTTTTCAAATATGTCCACAAATTCTGTGACAATAGTCCCTTCAAAAGGTGGAGTTTGATTTCCCTCTCCTTAAGTACAGGTTGCACTCACTGACTCGTTTTTATTGAATAGAATATGATGAAGTGACAGACAGGGTGTCACTTCTGAGGCTCGGTCATAAAAATATGGCTTCTTCCTTGTTCCATCTCCTGAATTATTTGCTCTAGGAGAAGCCAGTAATACAGGCTTCGTATCTCCCCTTACAATAATATGTTGACTTTGTGGAATCTCTTTATGGGAGTCTCTTAAATAAATCAAGAACACAAATAAACATCAGCCCTTTATATATAAAACTAGAGGCCCGGTGCACAAAAATTCGTGCACTTGGGGGTGAGGGGTAGGGGAGGTCCCTCAGCCTGGCCTGCGCCCTCTCAGTTCGCGAGCCGTCAGGGGATGTCCTACTGATGGCTTAGGCCCACTGCTGCCACTGCCAGCCTCCCTCTGTGGGAGGCGACCAGGCAGGTGATCAGGGGTAGGCGATCAGGTGACGGTGCTGCCCCCATCAATCCACCACTGCTGGCCTCCCTCTGCGGGAGGCGACTAGGCAGGTGATCAGGGTACAGCGCCACCCCCATCATCCTCCCTCTGCAGGAGGCAACCGGGCGGCCAATCAGTCCGGCACAGCCCCGTCCCCTCCCTCACCCCCCCTCCGCTGCCGCTGGTCACTGCCGACTCTCCCCATCGTGGTCCCCTCCCTCTGCCCACTGGCACATGCCTTGGCTGGCCTGGTGCCACCTGCTAGCCGCCCCCGCCCCCCACCGAATGGTCATTCCGCGGTTTGGTCTATTTGCATATTATGCTTTTATTATATAGGATAAGCACAAAAGTAAAAAGTAATGGATTATTAAGGGAATTCAACCATTTGTAACAGAGTTGCATGTACTGAAATTTAAAAAAGATGGTATAATTTAATCAACAGTTGGGTTTTCTTACTTTTAAAATCTTGGTGACTAATAAAAATAAAACAAAATAGCCCTAACCAGTTTGGCTCAGTGAATAGACTCAAGGGTCCCAGGTTCGATTCCGGTCAAGGGCATGTACCTTAGTTGCGGGCACAACCCCAGTAGGGAGTGTGCAGGAGGCAGCTGATCAATGTTTCTAACTCTCTAGCCCTCTCCCTTCCTCTCTGTAAAAAACTCAATAAAATATATTTTAAAACCAATAAATAAAAAAATAAACAAAATAAAAAACACCAGACTGGTGTGGCTCAAATGGTTTGAGCATTGACCTATGAACCAGAAGTCACAGTTCTACTCCCGGTCATGGCACAGGCCAGGTTTTGAAGTTGGTCCCCAGTAGGGGGCATGCAGGAGGCAGCCGGTCAATGATTCTCATCATTGATGTTTCTCTCTCTCTCCCCCTCTCCATTCTTCTCTAAAATCAATAAAAATATTTTAAAAAAATAAATAAAATCTTGGTTACCAGGTTACTTCATATACAGTTGATTCTATTATTTGCAGTATCTGAACATATATTTATGTTCTATAAAGTGATCATAACCACTGAATTAGTGAATACTGAACTATTGGCTCTGGGGAGAAATACAGGGTGGGTTAGGTCCAACATTTTCATCAACCAATCAATATAAATCCTATCTTATGTTTCTGTTTAAAGGTACTTTGTTTAATATATATTGTTGATTCATTAACACTGAACTCATGGTCAATAGCACTATAACTCATGTCTGAACGAAGCTTATCTAACACATGTATTTTCTCTGCAAGGCATATCACAGCCTTCTTGAACTCAGGAACACTAGATAGCACTTAAGCCAGCAGTTCTCAACCTGTGGGTCGACTCCTTTGGTGGTCAAATGACCCTTTCACAGGGGTCGCCTAAGACCATCCTGCATATCAGATATTTACATTACGATTCATAACAGTAGCAACATTACAGTTACGAAGTAGCAACGAAAATAATTTTATGGTTGGGTCACAACATGAGGAACTGTATTTAAAGGGCCAGAAGGCTGAGAACCACTGACTTAAGCACTATGTTTAGGGGCCATTTTAAACAATAAAATCACCAAGAAAAAGCATAAAAGTGCAAAGAAAATGGCACTGAACAGACCATGAAAAAGACACTTGTTTACAGTCTGAGAGCTGAAACTAGAAGGCAGAGCATCACCTTGTTCAACTTCAGCTGGGAACATGCATGTTGGGTGACTCAAATTTTTTGCTGCTCTGCACATGTCTATGGATAACCACCAAACCACAAGTATTGATTTTGGAGTCAAAAATAACCCCATGTAGGCAAATTTTAGCAAGTAGGAAATTCACAAATACAGAATCCACAGATTATGAGGCTTGATTGTATTTACTATACCTCTTTCTGAATTAATTCTGATAACAAAACAGTAAATTCAATTACAATGTACCAGATTTTTTAAATTACCAAAGTTTGTATATTAAAGCAAAAGAATGAGATGTGTTAAATTAGAAAAACAGGTTAATAAAATAAAGCTTAAAAGGAATATTTATTCTGTAGAGCTAACCTTTTATAAGATCAGATAAGTTATTCTGTTCCACATTTTTCTTTGCATAGTTGAAGCACATATCATCTACTTCTGTTGCAAGAAAATACCAGCCATTTAAGGTACTTCCAAGTAAAGGATAGATGCAGGATGCTCCAGTACCTAGTAAAATAAAAATTCAAAACACATTGCATATACCTGAGGGAGAGAATAATAAGCAAAAACACCATTCTTAGAATTCTTATAGCCTTGACAGTGGCTTCTGGGTTCTCTAGTCTATAAATATAAAAGGCTAAGTAACCAACCGTCCGTCCATCCGATCATTCAACCGGCCAGTACATATGATGCGCAATGGCAATTTAAAAATAAACATTGACTCGCACATGCGGGATACATATAAAGCTCTTGCTGGTGCCAATCGCGTATGTGTGTTTTGATCTGTCATTGTCGATCGTGAATTTGATTGACACTTCTATTATAGAGAAAGGACAAATAGCAATATTAAAATATTTCTTCTAATTAATTTCCTTTCAATGTGCATGAATCGTGCACCGGGCCACTAGTTATTTCATGTGTTAGTCTTATCCCATAATTAGATTCAAATTTCTTAGAGGATAGAAATCTTACTAACCTCTTTTTTGTATGTTTGTTGTATGTAAAATGAAGTATGTATAATTGGCTGGTGATCAAGGAATACATGACTGATTAACTGAAAATTGTCAAAACAATTTAATTTGCTTTATAAAATCTCTTCATTTAAAATCTCACACAAATCTTTATTTTCTTAAAAGAAATCAATGCTAATTGTTAAATCACCACAGTACTAAAATAGATGAATGCACACCCTATTCCCCAAAAGTAGAAAAAATTACATAAGGCATAGAAATTTTATATTAACTCCTTCCCCCAGTTCCCCACATATCTGTGAATTGTTACTTGAAGGAAACCAGAATTAAAAGGGGGAAAAATTTAAAGAGAAAATTTATATCTTAGATGTGAAGACATGGAAACATATTTGATCCAGATCAAAAACATCGCCCAGCCGACATGGCTCAGTTGTTGAGTATCAACCTATGAACCAGGAGGTCACGATTCGATTCCCGAACAAGGCACATGCCAGGGTTGCAAGCACGATCCCCTGTGTGGGGCGTGCAGGAGGCAGCCAATCAATGATTCTCTCTCACCATTGATATTTCTCTCTCTCTCCTTCATCCTTCCTCTCTGAAATCAATAAAAATATATTTTAAAAAAATACATCTTATAAAAACAAAAAACACATCAATCACTGGCTTGACCACCAAAATTTCAAGGGGACATTCATAGGCAAATATTACAGGCAAAGATAATTCTTTGACACCCAGGGTTTGGTCCTAAATTTGTATGTAGAACTCGTAACTATACACCAATCTCAAATATTGCTTTTACAACCACTGACTAATCTTGGCCAATAAGATCTTAAAGAGAAAAAAAAGCCAGTGTTTCTCCCAAAGGCCTAAGTAGTTAGCCCATACCAGCCACTCCAGGCCTGTTTTCCTCTGGTCATATCCTGGCACAGGAAGAGTGGAGGCTAGAACTCCTCCTAACCCAGAGGAAACCCAGGCTCATCTTACAGCTTCCTCATTAAGTATTCTGAACAGTCTAGTAAAAAAACACGGCAACTGATGGCCAGAACATTTAAGCGCTTTTGACAGTCATAGTGATTGCTAAACTTCCTATCATGTTTACCGAACATCCAGGCCCTGATGCTTCTGGACCAACACCTCCTTGGGGACATGTGATGTGGTGAGGGAAAGGATGGTAAAGAGTCCTCAAGCTCCTCTCAGAAGCCACAGTTATTACCCCTTCTAGCCACTGTGGTAAGAGAGTCATGCAGAATAAGAAATTTCAAGCAGCACTTTCATCTCTGCCGGGGAAAAAAAATTCAGACCACATACATCCCCAAGCTCTTGATTCTCATACAACTGTCTCTCTCTTCATATTTCAATTTTATTTAAAAGCAAAAACAAACAAAAAAACCCACTTTCCTTCAGTTGCCCAACGATAACGAGGTAAAAGTCCTGTCCTTTGCCAAAAAAATCAAGTTTCTCAATTCTTAAAACCCTAATCCCCTCAGAAAGCTGAATGACATTCTTAAATGGTAAAAAATCTTGTAATGATAAATAAAAATGGAAAGTGTATAATCATGGAATTAGAGCAAACTGATGGAGTCTGGGGGAAGAATTTATATAGAACCCTAATTAGAATGAATGTGATTTCAGCACCAGTGCCCCTTATGAAAAGCTAAAATCCATTAACCTCCTATATCCCCAAGTGTTATTTTAGAAGGTTTAGGGCATAATTAAAATAAATTAGTACCAAATAGGCTCTCAAGCTTTTTAAGCTTTCTATAACCCATCAGCCATGAACATAAAAGGGCAGAAGCTTTTGTTAAACCCCATTATTTTTATATAGGGCTTAGCTTATATGGGGTGTTCAGATTTTTTAAAGTCGAAAGAATCACTTATCAATATTCAACGAATTATTAACTGGATACCTACTACTAAGCAACAGACTGTTTTTAGTCCTTGGGATATTATAGTAAGCAAAAAGGTAACAGGCTCTGCACTTTGCAAACTAATGGTAGAGAAAGACATTAATCAATCAGGTAAGTGAATGTGTAGTTAAAAATTAAAAACACAATAACAACCCTGGCTGTTTTGGCTCGATGGTTAGAGCATCAGCCCTAGGACCTCATGTAGTGACTAAAAGAAGAAAGAGTAAAATAAGTTTCAATGGTTCGCATAAACAGGCATTAGTTGTTCCTGACAGTATTTAGTAATATAATCAGATCTTTCCTTTTCTTTTTTAAATTATTCAAGTTCTATATATTATTTTTCCAAGTTAACATATAACTATCTCTTTTTTTGTTTAACTATCTTTTTAAAAAGAGATTCTTAAAAACTTGTCTTTTTCTCTATAGCTTGACTCATGGTATGTTATTTTTTAAATGGCACTGTAGAAATCAGCCATTCAGAAGGAAAAGTTGAAAATCTCTTTATGGGAAATAGTTTTGGAATTACTCTCACTGTGGATAAGCAGTACATGCATGGAGTAGTTAGTACTAAAATAGGTGACTGTCAGTTAAGATTATCTCTTTGGTCATGCACTCTTATATGCTGACTTAAAATGGCTGAGACTGTTCTTCCTTAAAATAAAATGCCAAAGGGTCTTGGGTTCAATTCCTGGTCAACCTCGGGTTGCAGGTTCCCTAGCCCCAGTAGGGGTGTGTGCAGGAGGCAACCAATGGATGTGTCTCTCTCACGTTGATGTTTCTCTCTCTCTTCCCCTTCTTCCTTCCTCCCTTCCACTCTCTCTAGAAATCAATGGAAAAAATATCCTAGGTGAGGATTAAAAATTTTTTTAAATGCCATCATGGGAGAAACATAAAAACGTCAGCCATTACAAACATATAATGCATTTATAATTGCTAAATATACCTTGGCTTCATTTCCTTTTGTATATCCACTTGCTCTCCTAAATGAATCAAACTGAACAGTTTTCTCCATTGTAGATATTTGCAATTAAGAGAATATCTTACTTTGACTCATGATTTCCCCCATCTTTAATTTCTGGATTAAATACTCTACAAATAATCAAGAGGTTCTTGAAAGTATTCAGACCTACACAATCTTTTATCAACTGGCCATTATCACAAAAATCACAATATGGAGATTCTGTTACTAATATCAAATAATTCAGAGTAAAAATAATACCCAGTAGACACAGATACCAACATGGTAATCTGAAAAGCTAAGAAAACAAGAGCCTCACTCATTTTGCCTCTCTTACCCATTTGCTCCCTATTTGGTGCTCAAAAGGAATTAATGGCAGAAAAGCCCACATGTAGCAAATGAGAGCAGTAATATCCATGGTCAGGTTCTTTCACACAATACAAGAAAAGTTTATAAAGAATTCAACCTTGACAATTTTATAAGACTTACATGTAGTCAAAAGAAGAATTTGAAACCACATACCTATGTCAATTCCTCTTCGGAGAGTACTTTTGTCAGAGTCATGATGACCAATCAGATCTTCTACCCAATGAATGTAGTTGAGTCTCAAGGGAACTGTGGGAATTAGTCTCTCCAATGGAATATCAATAGAAAGTCCAAAATCTTCCCTTAGGAGAGTACAAGTCAGAGCTCTGACTGCTTCGGGATCTTTAAAATTAAGACTGTGGGGTGGAGAAAAAGAAGTAAAACAGATTAATAAGATTCAATATGTTGTACAAGCTCTATGGCAGCCAGGCAATATTGAACACCCACTTGAATTTCCTAATAGATCACACATAAATAGCTGTATAGAGCAAGCATGTAAAACTCGTGGCTCACAGGCCACATGTGGCCCACAACGAATATTTTAGTGGCCCAGCCAATATAATGGTATGTAAGAAACGTTTTAATAAAAATTTCATAACTTAATTTTTACAATATCCGGTTATACATTATCTATAATAAAAAGCATAATATGCTAATTAGACTGGACATCCTTACGGATGACCTTCCGGATGAAGCCAGGGCTGCAAGGGAAGCCCGGGTCCCAGGTGCCTGCTGGTGGCCCAGAGGGAAGCCCAGGGTCCCGGGTGCTAGAGGACAGCCGGTGCAGGCAGCCAGGGGAAGGAAGGCCTACTCTTGCATGAATTTCATGCACTGGGCCTCTAGTTACTAATAACAAACTACAACGTTCGCTAATGACTGATTACTATAATCAAGTTGCATTCATTTCCCTCACGCGCCTTACATGCAGGTGCACCATTTCTCTCCACTAATTCTAGCAGCGAATATTTTAGCAGCCAATTGCCATGTCATTCAGTCTTGGACTGACTTGTTTGGTGTGCGCAACAGGAAATATTTCGCTTTCGGAGAACAAGAAAAATAGGTTTATTTGAGTTACGCTTATTAATTTGTGCAGTTATTTAGTGTCTGGTAAGTTAATGTTCAAGAAAAAATATTAATTTTTATTAAAAGGTTCTATTATTTTATGCTAACAATTACTCATTTATTTCAGTCCTTTGTATTCAGCATGTCTCTATCGAAATAAACCTACGTTTCTATGAAAATTGAAGCTTTTGTTTTTTTGCAGCCCACATAAACTTAAACCTTGTTTATTTGGCCCGTGTTAGCCTTTGAGTTTGACATGCTTGGTGTAGAATATCCACACAAGGGTGTTTAACGCACAGTTTACAAATGGCAGCATAAATTCCCATCAACGACATTGCATTTTCACACATGAAAGATAAAAGACAAATGTCTCTATTCCAATTCCTGTCTGATTGACTCCTTACCTAGCTATGTGACTTAGGACAAGTTGAGGACATGTTTCCTTGACTGTAAAATAGGAATAATGATACATATATCATAGTGTTTCTGAGAGATAATCTTGAAAAGTACTTAGCATAATGCCCAGTACATACTAATTATTTTAGAAATGCTGGCCATTTTTACTATTATCAATTAACATGATTTGACATTAGCACATTCTTTGAAAATTAAACTTAAAAGTAAAAAGCAGAAAAAATGTTTAATAATGAAAATAGAATATGATACTTAAATATAACAAATATTACATCAAATTTAAAATTTGACTATTTTTAGCAACTTTACTGAGGTACAATTTGCATACAATAAAATTCACCTAGAGTATACAATTCAATAGTTTTTAGCATATTCACAAAGTTGCGCAACCATCACCATAATCCAATTTTAGAACACTTCCACCAGCCCCAAAAAGAAGCCTTATGTCTATTTGAAAGTCATTCCTTGTTTCTACCCTCAGATCTAGGCAACCACTAATGTACTTTGTCTCCATAGATTTGCCTTTTGTGGATACTTCATATAAATAAAAATCACACAATAAGCAATGATTTACACATGAAAAGTTTACACATCTGAGTATCATACTACAGCATTCAAATAAATTCACATTCTTTTTTAATTTTTAATTGATTGATTCTGGGGGGGGGGGGAGAGGGGAGAGAAGAGAGAGGGAAACAGAGAGAGGGGGGAAAAAAAGACTTGTTGTTCCATTTATTTATGCATTCATTGTTGACTCCTGTATGTGCTCTGACTGGGATCGAACCCACAACCTTGGTGTTTCAGGATGACACTCTAACCCAGGGGTCCTCAAACTTTTTAAACAGGGGGCCAGTTCACTGTCCCTCAGACCGTTGGAGGGCCGGACTATAGTTTAAAAAAAAACTATGAACAAATTCCTATGCACACTGCACATATCTTATTTTGAAGTAAAAAAACAAAACGGGAACAAATACAATATTTGTATTTGCATGTGGCCCGCGGGCCGTAGTTTGAGGACCCCTGCTAACCAACTGAGCTACCTGGGCTAAATTCACATTCTTTATTCTATAATAGAGGCTTAATCTACTTCTAAACTTCATTGCTAAACATACATAAGTATATACCAATATAATGTCCATGTTCAAAGCCTTAAAATCTAAAGTGTCAAATCTCAGAATTTTCCTATTGAAAAACTTAACCTATATACATTATAAAATAAATTTGAACAATATTACCTAAGAGCAGCATATATTGACTTACTTACTGTCCCGCAACTTCTGAATGTTATTTTGTACTGGCATTTAAATAAAATTGTGGCCCGTCCAGTGTGGCTCAGTGGTTGAGCATCGACCTATGAACCAGGAGGTCATGGTTCAATTCCCAGTCAGGAAAAATGCCTGGGTTACTGACTTGATTCCCAATAGGGGGTGTGCAGGAGGCAGCCGATCAATGATTCTCTCATCATTGATGTTTCTATCTCTCTCTCTCCTTTCTTCTCTGAAATCAATAAAAATATATATTTTTTAAAAAGTCAAAGGGAAGAAGTTAGTTGACAGGGATTAAATATTTAAGAGAAGGAATACTGAGCTGTGTAAAGTTCCTGAGATGAGGGGAAGATATGAGATCCAGAGCAGAGATGGAGTACTTCACTGAATTAGAATATAATAGTAGTAGTAATATTTGGTTGTTGAACAGAACCCAAAGCCAAACTCATGGCCTTCTATTGTGTTTTCCACAAACTCATTCTTCTCTACAACTGAGTTTAAGAATAAAAAAACCCAAAAAACCATTAACACCTCCATCGGTAAATAAGCAATTAGATAGTAACATACAAAAGCAAGATCCTGAAACAATGAAAATGATAATGACCATTATTGATAACCCTAAATTAACCAAAGAACCCAAAATCCTACTTGCAAAATATTAATAAACTACCTGGATTAATCTCTTACACGTAGATCCCCAAGCTAGCTAGAGCAAACGATAAGAAAAAAAACTTGGCCATCCAAGCACCTCCTTATCCTTTCCAATACAGTTAACAGTATATCAATTTTCTAACAAAACCCAATGACTTACCCTAAATTCAGTAAAACTTAAAAAAAAAAGAAGAAGTCGTCCTGGGGTGTGTGTGTGTGTGTGTGTGTGTGTGTGTGTGCCGGGGGGGGGATGATGGAGATGGAAGAGGGCGCATAGAGCGGCAGTTCTCAACCTGTGGGTCGCGACCCCTTTCAGGGTCGAAGGACCTTTTCACAGGGGTCGCCTAAGACCATATATAGCCGAAACCGGTTTGGCTCAGTGGATAGAGCGTCGGCCTGCGGACTCAAGGGTCCCAGGTTCGATTCCGGTCAAGGGCATGTACCTGGGTTGCGGGCACATCCCCAGTGGGGGATGTGCAGGAGGCAGCTGATCGATGTTTCTGACTCTCTGTCTCTCTCTCTTCCTCTCTGTAAAAAATCAATAAAATATATTTATAAAAAAAAAAAAAGAAAACACATATATAATTACATATTGTTTTTGTGATTAATCACTATGCTTTAATTATGTTCAATTTATAACAATGAAATTGGGGGTGACCACAACATGAGGAACTGTATTAAAGGGTGGCGGCATCAGGAAGGTTGAGAACCACTGGCATAGAGGGAATAAATGGTGATGGGAGCCCTGACCGGTTTGGCTCAGTGGATAGAGCATCAGCCTGCGGACTGAAGGGTCCCAGGTTCGATTCCGGTCAAGGACATGTACCTTGGTTGCGGGCACATCCCCAGTGGGAAGTGTGCAGGAGGCAGCTGATCGATGTTTCTCTCTCATCTTTGTTTCTGACTCTCTATCCCTCTCCCTTCCTCTCTGTAAAAAATCAATAAAAATATATTTTTAAAAAATGGTGATGGGAAAAAGAAAATAGAGAAAAAAAAGACCAACAGTAAGAGAAACAGTTAAATAAATCTGTTCTGTATTACAAAAAATTTAGGAATGACCTAAAAGTAAACAATAGTGAGTTGATTGAAAAAGTTATAATACATCCACACAAGAGAATACTCTGCAGTCATTGAAAGGAATAAGACTGGGCTGATTCACATATTCTTGTATGAAGAGGATTCCTTGATTTAAAAACAAAAAGCCACAAGTTTGAGTAAAAGCATATATGTACATTATGATAACATTCTTGTTAAAATAAAACAAAAACAAAGTAAAAAAGACCCTGTATATATAATGGTTGGGTAAATGAGTAGGAATGGAGACTCATTCCTTTCATTCTCATATTTTTATATTATCTAAATACATTTCATATAGTATCACCTTCATAATAGTGTTTTGTAACTATATGGAAAATGTTTATAATATAATGTCACCAATCAGTGGTAAAAATAAGTCCTATGATTATATCTGTATCAAAATTACAACCACAAAAATTACTATATAAGGACAAGGGCTTAAACACAAATAGATTTTTATGGTAGAAGAATTGTGACATTTTTCTTTTATGTCTGTAATATTACCATTATAAATGTAGTTAGGAAAAATATATTTCTGTCCTTTCCCATTAAAGGCTCTAAAATGTCTGTACAATAAAAAACAATTTCAAAAAAGGAAAACAGGTCCTTGGTTCCAGAGTACTTTGTTTCCATGAAAGGAGGACAAGTCTGTTGGAGACCAAACAGGAACATTTCCCGCATGACAGCAATCGCCAAAAAAATAGTACTGCAGCTTGAGCATTATTACATAGCTTCATCAAACATCTGGAGCAAAGAAACAGCAATGTAATTTTTTCTTAGTGTCTTCAAACAGTTGTTTATAGAAACAGTTCTGCTACTCTCCCTATATATGTATACACATGTATGTATACATATGTGTATATATATATGTGTGTATATACGTATATATGTGTATGGACTAGAGCAGGGGTGGACAAACTTTTTGACTCAGGGCCACAATGGGTTCTTAAACTGGACCGGAGGGCCGGAACAAAAGCATGGATGGAGTGTTTGTGTGAACTAATATAAATTCAAAGCAAACATCATTACATAAAAGGGTATGGTCTTTTTTTTTTTAGTTTTATTCATTGCAAACTGGCCGGATCCGGCCCGCGGGCCATAGTTTGCCCACGGCTGGACTAGAGCATACAATTTATTAATAAGCTAATCTCCAAAAAGCAAAATACACCAAGCAGAGGCTAGTCTAACTGAGGAAAGTAAGCTGAAAAATCAAGAGTTGATTCTTAGACTTTAAAAAAAAAACACAAGTGTTCATTTTCTTCTAAGAAAATACAGACACTAATCTCAGGGTTGGAAATCTTTTTGTAGGACAAAGTCTAGTCACCCGACTTTACTAGTTAAATATCTAGGTCACTTTAGCACTCTGGGACATTAAAATAATCCTGAACATAGGCAAGATCTTTTTCATTCTCATTTCTGAAATCACAGGAACTAAAATTAGCTCTCACGTGGAAATTAGCAATTTATTCTATCAGTCTTTGTTGTTTGTTTAACACGCCCAGCTTCACAAAATAGCCTATTGTCAACAGGCTCATGTCAGATTTCCCCAGAATGACTCCTGCAGAGATACTGATGAATACAGTATTACCATTACAGAGAGCATTTGGAAGGATACATTCTGTGACACATGGTTAAAATATCAATCATTCTAACATTGAACCTGATGTAACAACAAAGGCCTAAGCCTTCCAATTTCACTCCAACATTGATTTCAATTCATTAGATCTTCACTGAGATGCTAAAAATGGTATAGTCACAAGATATGACAAAGCCCCTCAATTCTAGGTCTTTGATTTAAAAACAAAACAGTTAAGTGTCACACTCTATTCAAACTCAACTGACAGGACTCAAGTAAATTGCAAAATGTCCCTATGGGGCTGGTAATTATAAAAAGCACAAACTAAAATCTAACTGCAATGGTCAGAAATGATTATAACAAAGCAGTGAGAGATGCAAGGAAGAAAAACAGAGTGATATCAATCACACCAGCAATCGTCGTCACCTTATCAATTATACCCGGCTTAATAATAATAAAAGTACCTGTCATTTACTGAGTATAATGTGCCAGTCACTTTGCATGCATTATTACTAACCTGTGTGACAACCATACAAAGTATGGCCTTTGCCCTAGCCAGTTTGGCTCAATGAATAGAGCGTACACTTGCGGACTGAAGGGTCCCAGGTTTGATTCTGGTGGGGGGCACATGCCCGGGTTGCAGGCTCGATGCCCAGTGGGGGGCATATAGGAGGCAGCCGATCAATGGTTCTCTCTCATCATTGATGTTTCTCTCTCTCTCTCCCTCTCCCTTCCTTTCTGAAATCAATAAAAATATATTAAAAACAAAGTATGGCCTTTTATCCCTCTTTTTTAGATGAGGAAATTCAATCTCAGTAAAGCTAAGAATATTATCTAAAACCTCACAGCTGGTGAGTGGTACCCTTAAGACTGGTCCTTAGGATGACTAAGAATGCCCATTCTTCCTATACCACACCCTGCATCTCTTACGAGACCACTTCAGAGTTGAACAAACAAATGAACCTTCAATCCATCTCAAATCTAATGTTTTGTCTGATATTCCTTTCCCATCATTTGGTGGGTTTATATTTTGGCCATTCTTTTTCTTATATCTCATGGAGTTAATTTAAAAAACATTATAAAAATAAAGACTATTCTATCAAAGCCGACAATCATCAAAGTCTCCTACCTAAGTAAGCAGGATGGAGAATGATGTCTCAGAGCAACAAGGTCATTTGCATTTAAAATTTAAAAAGTACAACTCCTCTCTCCTACACCTACCCTCCTAAATATATTATATGGCCAACTAATAAATAAGCTCATGTTGCTCCTATCTTTAAAGCGATGAGGAAGTTCTCCTCAAACTTGCCTCACCCTTTTCCCATCCCTTCATAGACAAATTTGTTTTTTTCCTGAAAAAAAAAAAGTAAGTTACTTTTCCCTATTACAAAACAACCACTCTGAACATCCCAGCTCATAACCTTTCAGTCCCTTTCAATGCACAACATATCAATGCAGATATTTTAGTTTTAGTTTGAAACAAAAGTATAATGTTTTATAAAAAGGCTACATGGCATTTCAGGGTACAGAACCTCATCATTCTAAGAACCTACACACTGGTATGTAGATTATTTCCAATTTTCCTTGTTATAACAGCCTTAGGATAAACATCTTCAAATACAGGGTGTCACACAAAAATGTATACACACTTTTAACAGCTGATAACTCAATTTTCACTCCTTTTCAGATTTAACTGATTTGAAATCATGGGTGAAGCCAGACTAAGCTTTGAATAAAGAAAATTTATCTAAAAGTACTACTAGACTTTCTTTTAATAGGGATACATAAAGTTTAAGTTTATGGTACAAAACTGGCAACAGTCAACAAATTGAGGACAAATATCGAATGAAATGATTTTTTTCTTTTTTTTAAATATATATTTTTATTGATTTCATAAAGAAAGGGAGATAGAAACATCAATGATTAGAGAATAATTGATTGGCTGCCCCCTGCATGCCCCCCACTGGGGTTTGAGCCCACAACCCAGGCATGTGCCCTTGACCGGAATCGAACCCAGGACCCTTCAGTCCACAGGCCTGATGGTAATTCTGTTGTTTTACATAATCTTTACATATTTCTTGCTAAATCTATTTCCCTTTGCTAATGTAAATGGAATCTTTTATTGCAACTATATTTTCTAACTAGTATTTGGAAAACTATCAATTTTCTTTTATGTATTACTAGAGGTCGGATGCACAAAATTTGTGCAAGGGGCTTGGTTGGCCCCCACCACCATGGTGGCTGCCTCTGCCTCAGCCCCGGCCACTGCAGCGGCTGCCTCTGACTCGGCCCCCGCCACCATGGCTTTGTCTGGAAGGTCGTCCAGAAGGATGTCCGGTCTAATTAGCATATTACTCTTTTATTATTATAGATTCTTATAAATGTTTTATGTTTTAAATATTTATATGCATATTTCATTCAGCAATCTTGTTTATTTGTTTAATTTTTTTTAAGTAATTCTCAAATGTATTTTCAGGTAGACAATAACCAAGTTATCTATAAAATATAATTTCCTTTTTCTCCCTAATATTATAACACAATAAGGAAAGCAGCAGACTAAGCCAGAAAATGTTCTAAGTCACCTCTGAGTGTTATAAGTCTATACAAGCTATTTTTTAAAAAAACATGCATTCATATAGAAAAATAATGATAATATATAATAAAAACCTAATATGCAAATTGTCCCCTCGGGTGGTCGTTCCACAGCTCACTATGATGTGCGCTGACCACCAGGGGGTGGCACAAAACATGGCAGGCGTCAGTGACACGGTGCTGGCAGTGGGCGGCAGTGGAGATACTGCCGGCCCTGATGGGCCCTGACGAGAGCAGGACCACGGCGGGATGGTGGAGTAGGTGAGGGGGCAGCGCCAGGTCAAGGCGGGTGCGAGTGGGGATCCAATCGCCCTACAGACAGTGACCAGCAGCAGGGGGTGGGGCCGCTGCCAGGCTCCCAGGCACTGAGGGAGCTGGGTGGGGGGCCCGGCCCTGATCAATCGCCCCGCAGGCAGGATGGTGAAGCAGGTGAAGGAGCGGTGCCATGCCAAGGCGGGATGCCAGGCAGGGCTGTGGGGCTGCATGGCTGCGGGCGCAGGCTGGGGCTGTGAGGCTGGGGGCACAAGCTGGGGCCCGATCTCTGCAGGCCACCCCGAGGGGCCCACCTGTGCACAAATTCGTGCACTGGGCCTCTAGTAATAAAATATGCATTCATTTTGTAGGTTTAGGAGGATATAGGGGGGATAAGTGGTGATGGATGGAGATTTGACTTGGGGTGAACACACAATATAGTGTACAGACCTGAAACCTCTATAATTTTGTTAACCAGTGTCACCCCAATAAATTCAATAAAAAGGGGGAAAAAGCCCTGGCCAGTTTTCTCAGTGGTTAGAGTGTTGGCCCAGGGATTCCTGTTCAAGGGCCCCATACCTCATACCTTGGTTGCAGGTTTGCCAGCCCCAGTAGGGATGTGTGTAGGAGGCAACCAATCAATGTGTTTCTCTCACATCAATGTTTCTGTCTGTCTTTCCCTCTCTCCTCCAAACTCTCTAAAATGATCAATGGAAAAATAACCTCGGGTGAGGATTAAAAAAAAGTATTTTTATCTAATTGTCTTCGAAGAATTCACGGATCCTCTGGAGTTTATTTTTGGTTACAGTATTAACCAAACACTGTTTGGTATTAATCAAAATATTGTTTTGATATTAACTAAGATAATGTCTGATTAATAGTTAACAGTACTGCTAACCAAGTATTTCTATTTGGTTAGAAATACAAAGAGAAATGTCTCCAAATTGTCAAACACTTTTAAAAAGATATTTCTGCTGTATTTTCTAAAACGCTAAAAGTCTTCATTTTAAAATTTCCATTGAAAATTATTTCTTTTATTAATATAAACAAGCACCTTTTCCAATTTCATGCTTTTTTGCCTTGTATTTTAATTTTGCAGATTTGGAAGGAACTCTTATTTACCTATCCCTTTTTCATTTATGTGTAATTTTATTTTAGGTATGCCTTAGGTAAATGGAAAATAGATTTTATAGAGAAATTATTCTCATGACTGAACAAATATTTATTGAATGTCTATTCAGAAATGTGTTAACAGATCTGTTTGGTCTGCTCTGAGTGATTTTTTTTTTTAATATTTCTTATTGATTTCAGAGAGGAAAGGAGAGGGAAAGACAAACATCAATGATGAGAGAGAATCAATGATCAGCAGCCTACGGATCGAGTCCACAACCCGGGCATGTGCCCTGACTGGGAATCAAACCGGGACCTCCTGGTTCATAGGTTGACGCTCAACCACTGAACCACACCAGCTGGACCTGAGTGATTAAAAAAAAAATCTTAAACCATTTACAAAATCTAACCATCTTAAAAATCCTCTTCTGGTTCCTCAATGTCTAAGCAATCAAGGCCATTCTATTTGTATGCTACGAAAGGCTCTTTGTGACTTGTTCTGTTTTCCTTTTAGTCTCATGTTTTCTTCCCCAATCTGCTATCCTATACAGTAGGGCCTTGACTTATGCGTGTCCGACTAACGAGTTTTTTGAGATACCAGCTGTCTCTAGGCAGATTTTTTGCACTGAGTTGACAGAGTAATTTGAGTTAACGAGCTCCTTAACAAGCTCTTAACAAGCTCGGTCCCAACTAATTAAATTCGTAAGTCAAGGCCCCACTGTATTCGCTTTAGCCCTATCTACATACAATTCTCCAAACTTAACATGCTTTTCACAAAATTCTGTTCTCTATACTTGGAATTCTTCCCTCTGCTTCTATTCATTCTTCAGCATTCAGTTCAAAGACCCAGGACCTTCACTAATAACAACCCCAGGTTACTGGTGTCCTTCAGACTTTTCTCAATTGCCTACGAAATACTCCACTTGAATATCCCAGAGACTTCTCATATTCTATATGCTGGAAACTGAAAACATCACCTCCCCCAAATCAGCTCATTTCCCCTTGTCCCTACTTCAGCAAATGGCACTACTACCTATCCTCTTGCTAATTTGAAATCCTAAACACCATACTGGGCTCCTACTTCTTAATTTCCAACATGTCCTGCTATTCTATCCATGAATTTCTCTCAAATCTATCCAGTAATCTCTATCCCTACTACCTCTACCTAGTTAGGCCACTAATGTACCTAACTGGATTATTAAAACCATTTTCTACTTACTTCTCTGTACCTCCAGTCTTAATTTCCCCTGCAATCCATCCTCCACAATACTCCTAGAATACATCTGCCTAAGCACAATTCTGAATATGTTATTCCCCTACTTTAAAACTTTAGTGAATAAGGACAGGGATGGGTAACTCTAAAGACACAGAAACTCTCCACACCATGTCCTTAAGATAAATTCCAAACTCCTCACTAGGCCTTAAAAGTACAAGCATAATCCTCCCCAGCCCTATCTCCGGTCACTTGTCCACATTTTAGGCACGTTCAACTTCGCAGTTCCCCTACTACTCAGTGCTCTTTGCACATGCTGCTCCTTCAGTCTGTGATATTCTTCTTTCTACCTGGCTAACTTCTACTCATTCTTCAGAACTCAACTAAGATACCACTTCTCTTTCAAATGATTCTCTAAATCCCAAAGCTGAGGTCAGATTTCTCTTCTATGTGATTCCACTGCACACCCCACAGATTCTGACACACTGAGGCAAATAAGGTTAATTGCTTGTTTATTTGTCCACTTTCGCCACTGGTGTGTAAACTGCAAAGATAGTTTTTTTTGTCTTTTCCTATTCTAATCTGTAGGCAAAAAAGATATGAAAAACTGGGCCAGACTCAGGGGGAGGAGTGAAAATTGGTAGAAGTACTATGAATAACTTAAGATGTGTAGACGACACCATCTTACTGGCAGAAAGTAGCAATGATTCGAAACAACTTCCAATGAAAACGAAAGAAGAAAGTGCCAAAGCAGGACTGTATTTGAACATCAAGACGAAAATCCCAACTGCAGAAGAAATACACAACTTTAACTTTGAAAGAAGACCCTGGAATTGTTAAAGATTTTGCTTATATTGGTTCAGTCATCAATTCAAATGGAGACTGTAGCCAAGAAATCAAGAGAAGACTGAGACTCAAAAGGGCAGAAATGGAAGAATTAGGAAAGATCACCAAGAGCAAAATGTGTCATTAGGGACCACACCCTCGTATTCCCAATTACTATGTATGGATGTGGAAGTTGGACAAAAAAAAATTGATTCATTTGAAATATGGTGTTAGAGGAAAGCTCTAAAGACCCTGGACCAACAGAAAGATGAACAAGTGGGTCCTAGAGCAAGTTAAGCCTGAAACATCGCTGGAAGCAAAAACGACAAAATTGAAGCTGTCCTACTCTGGGCACATCGGGAGAGGCAAGGTTCTTTGGAAAAGACAATACTGCTGGGCAGGAAAAGAGGAGACCAAATATGAGATGGACTGACTCTAAAAAGTCAGAGAAGTGAGTCTGTGGAGTTGAGCAGGGCTTGTTGAGGACAGGACATTGTGGACATCACTCATTCATAGGGTCACCAGGAATCAGAGCCAACTCAACAGCAGGTAACACATATCCACATGTCTTTCTTATTTATTGTGGCTCTTCTAGAACTTAGCACAGAATAGTTAATCAATAAATATTAAGTAGTACAAGCATTCATAATTGAGGCTGTGAGTCAACTTTTTACTGAATGAAGTAGACAAATGGAAACTAAGGATTATTTCCCAGAAAAATGAACATAAATATATTTTTAAATACTTTTATATGATTTCTAAGGTATCTTGGTCCCCAGGTTAAGTCCTGCCCTAGGACCTCATTTCTAAAGTCATAAGAAGACTGCTAAGAGAAAGGAAGAGATCAGCGCAATGATCCTATTGTTCCTTACCTTGTCTCTTCTCCACAAAAATCCTGTTCCTCCTTCTCCGGCACCCATAGTTAAATCACCACACCTTTCCCTAGGCTGACTTGGAATTTCCATCCACTCTGTAACTCCCATAGAGTTTAGGAATGCAGTCAAACGTTTCCTTCTCAAGGGTATATCATACACATCAGTTATTATAATCTCCCATACCATTATTATAATCTTGGTCATTTCCTGAAGCAGTCATACTATTATTTTCTCAATTTTTTAAAATCAACTTTTTAACTTAAATGTAGTGACATCCTAAGTAATAATATCTGTGAAATCACAGTTTTGATATCATGGCTATTATTTTCCTACCTCAAAATAACACACTTAAAAAAAAAAAAGACTTTAGACGCTCACCAGCCACCAAGTTTGATTTTATTTTATTTTTTTAGATTTTTAAAAATTAGTTTTTTCAGAGAGAGGAAGGGAGAGGGAGGGGGAGAGAGAGAGAGAGATAGAGAGAGAGAAACATCAATCGACTGCCTCCTGAACGTCCCTTATCACAGATTGAGCCCACAACCTGGGCATGTGCCCTGACTGGGAATCAAACCAGCAACTTTTGCATGCACGGGACAATGTCCAACCAACTGAGCCACACTAGCCAGGGCACCAGCTACCAAGTTTCAGAGCACAATTTTAAGGTTTCTGCAGTTACTCCGGGATCTCTGATGGGTAAGTAATAATTTGGACATTTAGAGGGTTGTTGTTTTTTTTTAAAGCCAGGGGAAACTAAAAAACATTTGGTCCAATCCTCTCACCTTATAGATTAAAAAGTTGAAATCCCAAGCGGGTACGTAATTTGTCCAAGGTCAGATGAGATGTTTAACAAAATGTCTAGGATTAGTATTCAGGTCTACTATCAGTCCAGTACACTTTCCACTACACTGTATCCATTCAGATTACACTAGAATAATACAGTATCCAGAATTCTTCATCTGTTACCTACCTCACTCTTCCATTCAGATTTATATGAATATGTTGCTTAAAATCTGGATATTTGGATGCCAGATATGCAAAGTCAGGAGGTTTGTCCTTGTATCTATTTCTTGCATGCATTGATTTACTCAGAGCCATCTTTAAAAAGAAAAAAAAGGAAAAAATGAACATATTTAGTTAAAAAATATATTAATGGGGAAAACCTATGGTTGCCAAGTCAACAGTTACAGTCAACACATCCTTACCAATCAAGTGAGAAAGTAGAAGATATATTTTTTAAATGTATATAACAAATAAGAATATGAAAGATGCTCATCATGAACTGTCATTAGAGAAATGCAAATCAAAACCACAATAAGATACCACTTTACCCATTAGGATGGCTGGCAATTATTTAAAATTTTTTAGAAGAAAATAATAAATGTTGGAAAGGATATGAAAAAATTAGAGCCCTCATATATTGCAGGTGGGAACATAAAACGGTACAGCTACTATGGAAAACAATTTGGTGGTTCTTTAAAAAGTTAAAAAACAGAACCACCATAAGAGCCAGCATTTCCATTCCAAAGTATGCGCAAAAAAACTAAAAGCAGGGACTTAAACATATATTTGTTTACCAATGTTCATAGCATCATATTCACAACAGCCAAAAGGTGGAAACAACCCCAAATATCCATATACAGATGAATAAACAGAATGTGGTATATGCATACAATGGAATATTATCTATATCTATATATATAAAAGCCAAGTGACTAAAACGACCAGAATGACTGGTCTCTATGATGCTCACTGCAGCCTGCAAACTGGCCAAATTGGAGCAGGGCTGGCCGGCCACCTCGCTTGACCCCTTCTCCCAGCAGCCCACCTCTCACATCTCCTCCCCCCAGCCAGCTGGCCTCAATTGGCCCCAATAGGGGTGGGGCAGCCAGACACCATCCGTGCACAAATCTGTGCACTGGGCCTCTAGTCCTATCTAATAATAGAGAAACATGGTAATTAACCGTAACTTTGCTACCCTTCCCATTGGCTAATCAGCAGGATAAGCAAATTAACTGCCAACAAAGATGGCGGCCGGCAGCCACGCAGCTGAAGCGAGCAGGAGGCTTGCTTGCTCCAGTGATGGAGGAAGCCAAGGTTCCCCGCCTGCCGAGCTCAGCTCTGAGCTCCGAGCTCCAGATGCAACAATGTTGCAATTATAGAAGCTAAACAAACCCCAGAAACCTGCTTTCAGCCAGCGGGTTCTCAGAGCTTAGAGCGACCAGTGATGGCAACAGAGTTTCAATTATAGAAGCTAAACAAACCCCAGATACCTGCTTTCAGCCGGCAATGGCCTCAGAGCTGGAGCGGGCTCTCAGCTCCAGTGACAGCTATAGAAGGTAAATAAATCCCAGAATAAAACAAAAAGAAAAAAAAAAAGAGGCTGGGAGCTTCAGTCACCCACCAGCCTGAAAACAGCCCTCAGCTCCTCATCCAGGCTGGCCAGGCACCCCAGTGGGGACCCCCACCCTGAAGGGGGTATGACCAGCTGCAAACAGCCATCAGCCCGTCATCCAGGTTGGCCAGGCACCCAAGCGGGACCCCCACCCTGATCCGGATGACCCTTCAGGGCAAACCAGCCGGCCCCCACCCGTGCACCAGGCCTCTATCCTATATAGTAAAGGGTAATATGCAAAATGACCCTAACAGCAGAAAGACTGGGAATGACTGGTCACTATGACACACACTGACCACCAGGGGGCAGACGCTCAATGCAGGAGCTGCCCTCTGGTGGTCAGTGCGTTCTCACAGGGGACAGTTCTGCTCAGCCACAAGCCAGGCTGATGGCTGCCAGTACAGCGGGGTGGTGGGAGCCTCTCCCACCTCCTCAGCAGCGCTAAGGATGTCTGACTGCAGCTTAGGTCTGCTTCCCACTGGCAAATGGACATCCCCCGAGGGCTGCCGGGCTGCCAGAGGGATGTCTGATTGCCATCTTAGGCCCAATCCCCCGGGGAGCAGGCCTAAGCCAGCAAGTGGTCACCCCGAGGGGTCCCAGACTGTGAGAGGGCACAGGCCGGGCTGAGGGACTCCCCCCCACCCCCGAGTGCACAAATTTTTGTGCACCGGGCCTCTAGTATATATATAAAACCCTAAGTGACCTCTCGACCAGTAGACTGTTTGACTGGTCGCTATGACGCGTACTGACCACCAGGGGGCAGACACTCAATGCAGGAACTGCCCCCTGGTGGTCAGTGCATTCCCACAGTGAGGGCTGCTCAGCTGACTGACTGACTGGTGCCAATGCTGGGCTCACGGCTGGCGAGCGCTAGGAGCCTCTCCTGCCTCTGTGGCAGTGCTACCAAGCAGCGGAGGCAGGGTCCGCAGGGCCAGGATGAGGGTGAGCAGCCCAGCGCCAGGTCTGGGTTCCTCCCCAGCTGCCTGCCACTTCACACACTACTTTATCCCTCGGGGGATGTTGGACTACCGGTTTCAGCCGGATCCCAGCAGTCCGACATCCCCTGAGGGGTCCCGGATTGCAGGAGGGTGCAGAGCAGGCTGAGGGACCCCACCAGTGCATGAATCCGTGCACCGGGCCTCTAGTTTAACCATAAAAAAGAATGAAATTCTGATACATGCTAAGCATGAACAAATTTTAAAAACAAGGGTAACAAGCCACATCCAAAAGGGGTATTGTATTATGTTAAATATTGTATTATCCCATTTATATGAGGTACCAAGATTAGGAAAATTCATACAGGTAGAGTAGAATAGATGTTTCTGTGGGTTTGGGAGAGGAAGAAATGATGAGTCATTCTTTAATGGGTATGCGGTTTCTGTTTAGGATTAAAAACTTCTAGAAATGCATAGTGTTGATGGTCGCACAACACTGAATATATTTAATGTCACTGAATAGTATACTTAAAAGTGGTTAAAATGATAAATTTTGTTATATATATTTTGTCACAATAATATACACAGCATATGATGAATCTTTTTTTTTAACCAAGGAAAGAAAATTGGAAATTATGCTTTTAAAAATATCAAAGTAGCAGAAAGTACTATAATCTACAGCCAAGAATATTATAATCAGCGGTTAGTTTTACAGTAGCCTTGCATAGACTGATAATTTGTAGTGTACCAAAAATCACTTAAGTTTCAAAAATTATCTTCTATTCCAACTTCCTTTATAAATGTCAGCCTTGTCACTCCTAGGTAGCTAAAACCAAATGAAAACAAACATAATTTGTCTTCTACCAGATTATAAAGAGGAAAAAAGTGAATGTATTTATAGCAAGAAATTAAAACTAGAAGAAAAGCCAGTGGTTTAGTAAATCTCTAAGTAGTTGGTAATTTAAAAAATATTTTAGAATACTACATATCTCTGCATGGTAGGTGATTTTTCTTTTTTTCTTTATACCATTCTGCATTTTCCACTCTTTTTTATAATGAGCATTCATCTAAACAGTATTATGTAAGCCAGAAACCTAGGAGTCACCTGATAGCTCTCTATCCCTCTCATATTCCAAGAAATAACAGTCATGTGGATTTAATCTACTAAAAATCTCCCAAATCCATCAATTTTTCCCTGTTTCCATCAATATAAGCCAAATACAAGTTACCTAGATTGCTATAGCAGTCTCTTAATTGGTCTCCCTGACTCCACTTTTATTCTCTCCATTCCTTTTTCCACTTTGCAGTGATCATTTCTAAACACAAATCTCATTACATCCTCCTCGTATGCCCACTTGCTCAAAACCTTACTCTTAGGATAAAAACAAAAAACCTTACTTCAGCATACAAATTAGGTCCAGCCTGGTGTGGATTCACCTATTTCTTCACTATCAGCTTAAGTCTCTCACTCATACACACACACACACACACACACCCCTGAGCTCATTCTTCTATTCCTCCACTCTGGCAATAGGATCTTTACACAGATTAATCCTTTTGTCTATGAGAGTGATTTCAACCTTTTTCATCTCATGGCACTTAAACTAATTACTAAAATTCTGCGGTACACCAAAAAACCTATTACATTTTTTACTGATCTGACAAAAATTTATTTATGTATTTATTCACAGAGGACAGCTATTGCTGTGTTGGCTGTTGCCTTTTTTTTTTTAAACCTAAATTGTCAGGTATTACATGTTTTAAAAATTCTCGCGGCACATCAATTAAAAATTGCTGGTCTATAATGTCTTCCCCCCCACCCCATCTCCTCCCACCCCACCTCACCTGATGAATTCCTACTCATCCTTACTATCACACTTCAAGCATCTCTTCTTCAGGAATGTCTTTCCTTCCTTGATCTCCCGATTAAGCCATATCCCCTATTAAGCCATATCCCCTAGCTACAAGCACCTTTTCTTTGCAAGCTTTGTTTGAGATGTAATTTTACATAGTCGTAAATCTGTTCAATCTATTTCAGAAATGTTTTTTGACAGCTTTCTACACTGCAAATTTAACAACCATTTTCAAAAAAGAACTGTCTTCACCCCAGACCTTTCCAAATCATATATCCAACTGCCCACTAGACTTCTCATTTAAATGGCTCAAAAGTATTTCATGCACATGTCCAAAATTAAATAATTTCTATCCACCCCAAAATGGTCCTCATCTAACCTTCCCTATTTCACGGAATGACACCACTATCTTTCTTCCGGTGCACAATCCAGAAATCTTTAGTATCTTCTCCACCCCACCTCCTCAATTCCAAACACACCATGTCCTGAATATTCTCTATCTCCTAATTATTTCTTGATAATTTTTCACCCTTCACAACTACACATTACTAACCCAGGTCATTATCATCTATCTTGGATTACGGTAACTGATCTCTCTATAACCGATCTTGCCCCTGCAATCCACTTTTCACATAGCAGACAAGTCTTCTCTACCCCATCCCACACAAATCTGAATATTCTTTACTAAATCCCCTCAGTGGCTTCCTAAAGCTATTAGGCTGATAAAGTCCAAAATTATTAACAAGGTATTCAGTGATGGTGAACCTATGACACGCGTGTTAGAGGTGACACGCAAACTCATTTTTTTGGTTGGTATTTCTTTGTTAAATGGCATTTAAATATAGAAAATAAATATCAAAAATATAAATCTTTGTTTTACTATGGTTGCAAATATCAAAAAATTTCTATATGTGACACGGCACCAGAGTTAAGTTAGGATTTTTCAAAATGCTGACACGCCGAGCTCAAAAGGTTCGCCATCACTGGTATAGATCATCTGGGCCAGTGGTTCTCAACCTTCTGGCCCTTTAAATACAGTTCCTCATGTTGTGACCCAACCATAAAATTATTTTCGTTGCTACTTCATAACTGTAATGTTGCTGTTATGAATCGTAATGTAAATATCTGATATGCAGGATTGTCTTAGGCGACCCCTGTGAAAGGGTCGATCGACCGCCAAAGGGGTCGCGACCCACAGGTTGAGAACCGCTTATCTAGGCCTTGCCTATCCCTCCAGCCTCATTTGTTGCCACTTCCCCTTTCCATCACTGTGCTCCAGACATACTGGCCTTTTCATTTTCCTTCATTCACTCTGACATTTTAAAGGTATGTTATCCTAAATGCGTAAGACCAATGGACAGGGCTCACTGAAGATAAAGAATGACCTTTGCAAAGAGAGCTACAGGCCTGGGATGTAACTACCCACCATGACCTGCCCAACTGGGATTTATTATAATCAGACCATGGTGTGTGGTTATTTTGGTGACTGAGCTTATCAGGCCTGCCATGTGGCCACCATGAGCCTGTCAGGTTTATTGCATAGACCCTTTTTCGTTCACATATGGCAGATTCAATTCGTTTCCTACCTTACTCAACCTTTTTGGTCAGAACAGAATGAGTCAATAAAGCCACTTCTTTGCGAATCAAGCTCCTCATACAGGCAACGGGTTCTCCGCTAAATCTACCATGTTCCTCAATTTAGTTCAGTGCCACCTCTCACCTGCCGTCAGCATGGTCACCTCCTTCTCTCTAAGTCTAACCTAATCTACTTTCCTCTTCCTGGCCCATCCTGCCCTTAGCTAGAGGGGCCTTGTTCAGGTCTCTGAATCAGCTGTCACCTCACTGATGCCTTTCCTACTATCTTTACTTAAAAATTGCAGTAGTGAACGCACTTCTGGTTTCCCTTACTTGCTTCGAACTTCTACATAGAACTTACCCATTTGGCATTCCATACATTCCATATATTTCACTTTTTTTTTCTTTTTTTTTTTTTTTTAAATCTGCCATGCCAGTGAGCTTCATGAGGGAAAATCTTTTGTCTGTCTTGTTCACGCGATTTCCCAGCACCAAATTAGGCAATCCGGTCCTGGGAGAGTAAGCACTCGGTACTCGCTGACTGAAAACCCTGGTGTGTGACTCTTCTCACTGAAACACAGCACCTCATTCGGGTGAAGAGTCGCCCATCTTGACTCCCAAAGAGGCTCAGTCCTAAGGTTGGGGCTTTTTCCTCCGGGCTGACCGAGTCGGTCGTAAAAAAAACCAAAGCAGTCGAACCCTGACGCTCCTGTTCCCTTGGTTTCTCTTGAGCCTTAAATAATCTTCTTCCACTACCACGCACCTTAACGCAATCTAAATGTCGCTTTCGAAATTTCGAATCCCTTCTTAACAAATTCCTCCCACGTCAGCCCCAATCTCCCTTTTTCCTCGTTGCCTTCCTTCATAAACCCGACTTTTCCTTCCACGTCCCGCCACGGCCCGTTCTCCATCTCTCCCACTGCTCCACACCTTTCTTAGCCATTCGGTTTGCCTTCCCGCCTCAGTTTCCGATCTCTCTGAACCTCCTCAGCCCCGGGGGCCTTCCCTACTTCAGTCGTGGTCTCCATTCTATTAGTCAACTCCTCACCCCCCACACACCCCAACCCCTATCGGGTCTCTCTCCCTAGAACCCCGAAGTCCAGCACCCGAGAATGAGGAACCTGGGTGACCCATGGGCTAAGTGAACTCGTCACCATCGTGAAAGACAATAAGCGACTTACCTCTGCGGGCCAAGTTCCAGCCAAACCACCAATCTGGAGCGGGCCTCTAACCCCTAGTCTCAAACCATATGCAGCGCGAAACTCCTAGAAACGCAGATGTTACGCTCCCAGCGCGCCGCCATCTTGGGCAGCCATCCAGCCTCGCGATTGGACGATGAACACCTCGCGAGATCTGTAGTAGATGCTGAAGAAAGAATAAACTGTCGCGAGACTTGGAGTTAGCGGCGCCTTCAGACAAAAAAAAAAAAGGCGGGGCGGGGGCGGGGGGGGGGGAGGCGTGGTAGCAAGCTGAGTCCTTGGTGGAGGTACCTGCATTAGAATCTGCTAGGTAACTTTTGACAAATGTAGATTGTTTTTTTAAAAGTTGCTTTCTGGACCTCACTCCAGACTTACTAAACCATAGTCTCGGGGACTGGTCAGGAAATATGGGGATGGAAGTGGGGCGGGGGAGACGGCTTTTAGATTTCGTGGCGGGCAATTAGCGTTTGTCGTGCAACAGGTCTCTCTACTGGGATGTCTCATTTAAACATCACAGATAAACTGTGAGGTGGAAAGAGTAGCTGGGGATCGTTTGCTCAAGGTCTTACACCCAGATGACATCAAGTCCACGTTCTTTGTGTTTCTTTACCTGCCTCGAGCTGGAAGCACTATGAAATGCATTTCATTTTTCTTTTCAACGCGGTTGTACTAATTTTTACCCTCTGGTAAGTAGAGTGAGCATTAGTCTCCCCATTTTACAATAGACGTAAAAAGGTCTATTACCTGCCCAGGTCGCGTTCCTGGTCCGGGCACATGTCTAAGTTGCAGTTGGATCCCAGGTCAGGCAGCCCATCCATGTTTCTCTCTCAAACTGATGCTTTTCTTTTTCTCTCCCTCTCCCTTCCTGTTTCTGTTAAATCAATGAAAGTATATCCTCGGATGAGGATGAAAAGAAAAAGAAACAGAATGGAAGAAATTTCCTGAAGCTGAGAAAGATACAAGTCTTCAAATTAAAAGAGTTCACTGTGTACCAAACTGAATGAATTTTAAAAGACCAAGTCAAGTTTTTAGAGTCGTCCCTAGTACAGTATGACTGGTGTTCTTATAAGGAGAGGAGATTAGGTCGCAGACAACGCAGAGGGGTAGCCAAGAAAGGACACAGCAAGAAGATGCCCATCTGGAGCCAAGGAGAGACCTCAGGAGAAACCAAACCTGCTGATGCCTTGATCTTGGCCTTCCAAGCCTCCAGAATTGTGAGAAATGTCTGTTGTTTAAGCTACCTAGTCTGTGGCAGTTTGTTGTGGAAGCCCTAGCAAACCTATACAAACCTCTTTGGTTATGTGTATTCAAAAGTATTTTATTCTTTTTGATGCTATTGTAAATGGAACTGATTTTTGTGTATTGATTTTGCATCCTGCAATGTTGCGGAATCTGTTTATTCTACCTGTTTCTGTTGGAATCCTTGAGGTTTTCTACATATAAGATCATGTCATCTGTGAACAGAGGTAATTTTACTTCTTCCTTTCCAATTTTGATGCTTTTTATTTCTTTTCCTTGCCTAACTGATCTGGCTAGAACTTCCAGTGCTATGTTGAACAGAAGTGGCATAAGCAGGCATTCTTGTCTTATTGCTGCTCATCTTAAAGAAAAAGCTTTTGGTCTTTCACCATTGAGTATGCCATTAGCTGGGACTTTTCATTTCTGTATAGCCTTTATTATCTTGAGGTAGTTTCCTTCTGTTCCTAGTTTGTTGAGTGTTTTTATCAAAAAATGGTGCTAAACTTTGTCAAATGCTTTGTCTACATTTGGTTTTTCCTCCTTCGTTCGGTTTATGTGGTATATTAATTGATTTTCAAGAGTAGACCCACTTAGTCATAGTGTATTTTAATATGCTGTTGAATTCGGTTTGCTAGTATTTTGTTGAGGATTTTGCATTAATTTTAATAAGGGATATTGGTATAGATTGCTTTTTTTATAGTATTGTCTGATTTTTGTTTCAGGGTAATCTAGAGTGAGTGTGAAAGTGTTCCTTCCTCTTCAGTTTTTTGGAAAGAGTATGAAGAGGATTGGTGTTCATTCTTTAAATATTCACTATCGTTATATCTAATCTGTCTGGAATCTAGTGAGGTATGGACCTTTTCTAAATGGCTAGCTGAATGTTTCACTACCATTAAGATGTTTTTATTATAGTAAAATACACATAACATAAAGTTTACTGTCTTAACCATTTTTAAAATATATTTTTTAATTGATTTCAGAAAGGAAGAGAGAGATAGAAACATCAATGATGAGAGAGAATCATTGATTGGCTGCCTCCTGCACACCCCACACTGGGGATCGAGCCAGCAACCTGGGCATATGCCCTGACCAGGAATCGAACTGTGACCTCCTGGTTCATAGGTCGATACTCAACCACTGAGCCATGCTGGCCAGGCGTCTTAACCATTTTTAACTGTACAGTTCAGTAGTGTTAATTTGAACATTGTTGTGAAACAGATCTCCAGAACTTTGACCTTGCAAAACTAAAACTCTATATCCATTAAACAACAATTCCCCTTGTCTCTCTCCCCCTAGGCCCTGGTAACCACAATTCCACTTTGTGTTTCTATGAATTTGACCATTTTAGATAGTTTATATAAGTGAACCATACAGCATTTACCTTTTTGTGACTGGCTTATTTCATTTGAACACCATTTTTAACCCATCAATTTGAATTGTCTTCTTAGTAATTTATATAGTTCCCATATATGCTTGGGTTTATTTCTAGGCTTGTTTCATTGATCTGTCTGCCTATTTCTATACATGTACACATTTGTCTTAATTACCATAGATTTTTTTTGTTTTTGTTTTTTGTTCATCTTCACCTGAGGGTATTTTTCCATTGATCTTTTAGAGAGAGTGGAAGAGAGAGGGAAAGACAGAAACATCGATGTGAGAGAACCACATCCATTGGTTGCCTCCTGCACATGCCCCAACCAGGCCCTGGCCGGGGAGGAGCCTGCAACCGTGGTACCTGCCCTTGACCGGAATCAAACCCGGGACCCTTTGGTCTGCAGGCCATCTCCCTATCCACTGAGCCAAACCAGCTAGGGCACCATAGCTTTTTATTGTCTAACTCTCCTCACAAGTTTATGCTTCCAAATAAACTCAGGCACCATTTTACTAAGTTTTCTACAAAAATCCTTTCGAGATGTTTTATTGTTACATTAAATATAAAGATCAATTCTGAGAGAATCGGCATCTCTACAATATTGACTCTTCCCATTTATATTCAATATGACTTCACCCTAGCATACAAGACCATTCAGAACAGAGTCCTACTATTTTCTTCCCATGTTTAGCCACCCTCCAGCCAAACTCACTGTGATCTGGACCCTGAACATTCTTTGTGTTCTCTCTCTCTCTCTCTCTCCTCACCTCCCCCTCCCTCTCTCTCTCCTCAAGCTGCCCCTCTTCTCCATCCCACTGTTTCAACTGTCTACAACCTATACATACTTTATGTTCCATCACAAATTGCCACTTCACCCATACTTCCTGAGTCCTCCATCCAGATGTGACTTCTCCCTCCTTTGAAACTCCATAGTCCTTGGTTTGTCATTTTATTAAGGTGCTCACCCCAATTTGTTCTTGTTGTTATTTGTATGCATCTCTTATTGGTCCACAATCAGCAATTTTGCATTAGAACAACAGGTCTCAACAATTTTGGATTAGAACAGGTTGATGTTCAGCTACTGTGGCCACTGTGGCCGGGCATCAATCATTCCTTTTTATGGCTGAATAATATTCCACTATAGGATATATAAACCACATTTTACTTATCCATTCATCAGTTGATGGACATTTGGATTGTTTCCGTTTTTTTGGCTATTATGAACTATTCGTGTACATGTTTTTGTTTGAACACTTGTTTTCAATTCTCTTGAATATATTCTTAAGAGTGGAATTGCCAGGTCATATGGTAACACTATGTTTAACTTTTTAAATTAATGACTGCATCATTTTACATTCCATCAGCAGGGTATGTGTGTTCCAACTTTTATTATAAAAATAATGAGTGTGCATAGCTTAAAAAAAACACTGCTACAAGGCTTATGGCAAAATACAAGTCTTTCAGCCATACCTCTGTCCCATCCCCCAGAGGCAATTACTTTCAATTCCTTTAACTTTTTTCCTTGTTTCTAAATAATATGCATATGCTCCAATTTCATTTTATCAGTTCTAGGCATTACATTATGCTGACTTCAGTACTCTAATTATGTTTTCTTTTCTGAACAACTGTTTGGTTTCCCTGAAATTATCTTGTGTGCTTATCTCTATTTCACTACTTTTTCCCAAATGTTCCAAACACCACTCTGATTCTTGATGCTTTGTATTTGGCCTGTTTTTCCTGTTTTCTCTTTGGAAGTGCTTAGGATCTTCTTTTTACTCCTGGTGTTCTGGAATTTAATGACAAACATCTGCTTTTTTCATTTGTTGTTCTAGCCTTTTGGTGAGCTCTTTTAATCTGGAAACTCAGGCCCTTAGATCTAGAAAATTTTCCTGTAGAATTTCCTTTGATAATTTAAAGATATTTGTTACAGGACTTGTTGAATAATCTAAACCAGCTCCTTTAAAAATATCCAGCAAATGCTTCTAGATGTTTCTGTATTTTGTATTTCATTGTGTTTTTCCAATTATATAGATAACTAGAGGTCCGATGCATGAATTCATGCAGGGGTGGGGTCCAGCCGCCTGCCCCCGATTGGGGGTAGGGGGGGCGTGATCAGGGGCAGGGCCAGCCAGGGGGAGTTATTAGTGTCAAAGATCTTTGCAGGTGTATACATGTTTGCTGTTGGCTTTCGGACGAGTTGAAGCTTCATAGGCGCTTTAGTGACAGGGACACTTACAGCTTCCATTTCTAAGCCTCTCCCTAGACAGGTAATGTGGTTTAGTTCCCTGCTGACAAACCCCCTAAAGAGAGGCCGTGGTGTGATGTGGCTGCCCTCTTTGGTAGTAAGCAGTGGAGAGAGAATGCAGGAAGATGGTGGTTGTGCTGGGCACCTCTCCTGGACACCTGACTGCATCGGGGTAGGAGGGGCCAATCGGGGACAGGGAAGATGGTGGTTGTGCTGGGCACCTCTCCTGGACACCTGACTGACGGTCCAGACTGTGAGCAGTTTTCCACCTGATCACTCGTCATTCAGGTTCCCGGTCTATGAAGGCTGGAGAGCATTTACTTACTTAGAATCACTGAAGGTCACACTTCAGTGATCAGGGTTGGGGTGGGGGGTATCAATCAGGGGCAGGGCAATTGGCTGGCTGGCCCCATCCCCAATCTGGCCTGTTGGCTGCCGCAGTGCACGTCATAGCCACTGGTCTTCTGGTCGTTCCGCCCTTCGGTCGCTTGGCTTTTATATACATAGCTGCCTACTTATGTAAAAAATTCAAACAAAAGTAGAAACTGTATAATTTAACATACTTTGTAAAGATTGAGTGAAAGCGGAGATGCAGATTCCCTGGCAATGGTCAAGGAGACACCTGATTGGTGGTGTCGCTCTTAAAACAGTCAGGGGCAAGGCAGACATACTGTCCTAAGTTTATCCTACCTTGATGTCAATGTTGGTGGCCAGAGCTGTTTCATGCCTGGGCACATTAAAAAAAAAAATGCCCTGGACAGTGTGGCTCAATTGGTTGGAGTGTGAAACTGTATATACGAGAAGGTGGGTTTGATTCCTGGCCCTGGCACATACCCAGGTTGCGGGTTTGATCCCTGGTCGGGGGGCAGGCAGGGGGCAGCCAATTGATGCTTCCCTCCCCCCTCTCAAATCAATTAAAAAAAGAAAGGAAGAAGGAAGTGGAGATGCAATAATAAAAATATATGATAAATGGGAACATGGGCTACTTCGCATGTTCCAACTCTTCCTCCCACCCTGTGGAAATATAATGAAGGCCATCTGTAAATGGACTGTGAGAGCTTGGGAAACTGGCCAGCAACTCAGTCTAACAAAGGCCAAAGAGAAACTGCTTCTAGATGTGAACGGGATTGTAAGTAGCTACAGTTTTGATCTCACACAGTTTGTGCACAGGCACGTCCCCCGCCCCCTGCATGCCCTGATTTTCTGTTTTCAGTACTTGCATTGGGAAATTCTGAGCAATGGCGACAAAACAATAGCACCGGCAGGCTGCCACCAGTGTGACCCATCCCCAAACCAGATGGGACTTGAGTGGGACAGATTCACTGGTGGCACCTAGTAAACTTCACAGTCGGTGGCTAAAGGTGCGCATGTAAGTCCTAATAAACCCGTGTCTTTCACAGCCAGTCCTCCGGGTTATTTCTTTGGAATCCACAAACAATACGCTGAGGCTTTCTAGTGTTGTAATGTACCCCGCGAATCACAGAAGGACGCCTCAAGAAGTCGAATTAAAGAGTCATATTTATTGCAATCCGGGACTATGAGGGGACATTCCCAAATCTCATAGCAATAAGATGGTGGCAAAACCAGACTTATATAGGCAAAAATCACAAAGGTATTGATTACATCCCAGGGTTTGGAATGAGGCACCTGGCTCGCAAAAAAAGCAGATTACAGAAGCAGAATTAAGCATGTTAATTACAGTTTCGGGTCTCGGGGTCACTGAATTGACAGAAATACATTATCTAGAGCCTTTGGGTAACCTGGGTTAAACTTCGGCATGTTATCTAAATTACAGTTCTGGGTCTCCGGATCACTGAGTTGATAGAAACACATTATCTAGAGCCATCGAGGCAATTTAGAGTAATTGCACTGTCCTGGTCTTAGGACCACTGAGTCAACTGGAACGCACCACCTGTGGCCACTAAAACAATTTAGGGTAATTGTGCTGTCCTGTTTCCCAGGTACAGAAGAATGTGCTTCGATAACCAGTAAGATCACAATCAATGGGATAGTTATTCAATCAATAAGGCATTCAATTGAATGGGATGACTTATACAATTTAGAAAATCAAAGTAACCTGTCCATTGTTAAACAAAGCAAATAGGTACCATACTTCATTCCCCACTGGTTTTATGTACATGAGTCAAATCTTGGACTCATCTTCATTAGTTAGGGGATTGTACTGCCCCCTAACTACAAGGAGTTTGACCAAATTAATTTTTCTAAACTGCCAGCTTGGCACATTTAATTTTCATTTACTCACCCTAGTTCTTTTAGGGGCATTCTCTATTCTGTTCCTGCTCTCCTGTCCCCTAGTGCATCTAGCCCCACTTGGCCCTGGACTTTCTCACTGGCTAGGAAAAAATGTTCTTACAGTTACCAAGTGCCCTAGTGCCACGGTCCCAGTCAGTACTGTCCTCACTGAGGTTCAGTTTCCCTCCTGCGGGCGTCGAGCCTCCTCCTGGATCTCATGGGTGAGGCCGCTGGCTTCCAGGATCAAGGCCGTTTTCTGGTGCAGGAGCTGGGAGTGGTGTAGCCAGGTCTGGATGCTGTCAGCCTTAACAGCCGTGGGCATGCTTAGGGCGACAGTGTATAGTCCTTTCCAAGTTGGGGTGAGTCCTTGGGTTGTGAACTTCTTTATCCATACTGAGTCCCCAGGCTGGAAAGGATGTACAGTGTCCGAGGTGGGCACTGGCAGGGCGTCTCGCACAAGCTTATGGGTGGCTCGCTGGGTATACTGCAGAGCCTGCAAGGACTTGATCAAGGAATGGTTATGACTTTTAGCTTTTAATTCCTCCCCTAACTTTGGATAGGATAGGGGGAGGTTTACCAAACATGATTTCAAAAGGAGAGAACCCCTCCCGGTTGGGGGTACACCTGGCCTGTAAGTAGGCAAAGGCAGGAGGTTGGTCCAGTTTTCACCGGTTTCTGGGATAAATTTAGTTAAAATCTTTTTAGAATCCTGTTCATACCTGCCCTGAATCTGTGGCCGGTATGCACAATGGAGTTTCCAATTTATGCCTAAGACCTTAGCTGTACTTTGAGATACCTTGACTATAAGGCGGGGCTGTTATCTGATCCTATAACTGCTGATAGCCCAAATCTAGGTATAGGCAGTTTCTGTCCTGGTGGCATAGGCTTAAACCCATTTCGAGAAAGAGTCTATAAAAACTAGCAGGTACTTATACACTGATGTCGGTGGCTTAATCTTTGTGAAATCCACCTCCCAATGCTCTCCTGGGGAGTTCCTCCAGGCCTGAATTCCTAGGGGGACCCTCTTACCTTGCTTAGCATTTACCTGTGACCTGCTTCACAAAAGTTCAGAAGTCTTGGTGACACTTATATGGGTAGCCTGGTGTAACTGGGCAACTAAAGTCTGACCTAGAGCCTCTGGGACCAACAGCCTGCCATCTGGTAGAGTCCACCAACCATTTGGTCCTCTGGTAGCTTGCTTCTGTTCTGCCAATTCCTCCTCTTGTAAAGGCCCCACTGGTTTTTGGGCGGCTTCCTTGGCAGCTTGGTCTGCAACTCGGTTTCCTTGAGTGGTCTAGAGTGATTACCACCTCCTACTGCATACCATACCAGATTTCATCCTGAACATAACTGCTCCCATCTTGTACATAACAGTACCTTGTCTGGTGATGTTAGCAGGACATCTGTCAAGTCTGTGCGAGCTGTGTCTGTTACCTCTATGCAGTCATGGATGGCTCCTCTGGATCATCATCTGGGAGCAGGCTGGCAGGGTTGATGGCCAATGTCTTATGGAATCAGATGCGAGGCTGGTCCAGGAGAAGAACTTGGCACTGGGTCACCCTGGTGTTTGACATCCATCTCTCCAGAGCATCTCGAAGGAGGGCTTCCACAGCATGGGGTGTTGTCAGGGCTAGTTCCTGGCCCAAAGTCAGCTTATCTGCCTCCTTTACCAGCAATGCTGTGGTGGCCACTGCCCGGAGGCACGCTGGCCACCCTGCAGCCACAGGGTCTAGTCTCTTAGACAGATAGGCCACAGGTCTCTTCCAGGGACCTAGAGTCTGGGTGAGAACCCCTTTGGCAATGCCCCTTACCTCACTCACGTAGAGGTGGAAGGGCCTCCTGACGTCTGGCTAGGCTAGGGCAGGTGCTGAGACGAGAGCCTTCTTTAGCTCCTCAAAGGCCCGTTGCTCCACTTCGGTCTAGTTTAATGGCTGCGCCTCCCCAGCGCTTGAGTACAGAGGTTCAGCAATCTCCGAAAACCCCAGTATCCACAGGCGGCAGTATCCAACTGCCTCCAAGAATTCCTGAACCTGCTTCTTGGTTGTAGGCATGGGGATCCTTAAGATTGCCTCTATTCAACTGAGGGAGAGGGTCCGTCTGCCTTTGCTAATGTTGTACCCCAGGTATGTGACATCAGAGGAGCACAACTGTGCCTTCTTGGCTGACACCCAGTAGCCTAATGCTTGTAAGGTGCCTAACAGGCCCTCAGTGGCTTGTCAGCAATTTTCCTCAGTATCTGCTGCCAGCAGAAGATTATCTACATACTGGAGTAGGGCACATTCTGGATGCCCCTTTCCAAAGGCAAGTAGGTCCAAGCTCAAGGCTTCATCAAAAAGGGTGGGAGAGTTTTTGAAACCTTGAGGCTGTCTAGTCCAGGTTAATTGACCTGAGAATCCACCCTCTGGGTCATTCCACTCGAATGCAAAGATAGCAATTCCCTTCTTTGCTTCTAAACTCAGGGGGTATTGCCTTACCAGAGCTGGAGTGGCGGTGGCTTGCAATTGGACTACTACAGGAGCTTGATGACTTGCTAACCCCGGAGGGGTTGTTTTCTGCGCAAACCATGGGAAAGAGGCGTTGTCATTTCCCCAAGTAAGCAGAGTCACGTTGGCCCTTTCCTGCAAGAGATATTTATCTGAGAGAGGACAGGTTAGAAGAATGCGGCCAGGGGAGAATGGGTCCGGGCCTGGGTTCCTTGGATCCACAGTGAAGTGTGCTCCGTCCCCCTCAAAGGATATGGTGGCTTGTAGTTTCTGCAAGAGATCATGTCCAAGAAAGGGGTACGGGCAAACTGGCATGACCAGAAACGAATGCGTTACCATGTTCTTTCCAAGGTCCACAGTCCTTTTTGATGTCCAAGGAAAAAGGCAGTTTGTCCGGTGGCTCCCTGGACTGATGTCTTCTTAGATGTTACGGGTCCCATTGGCTCTGTCAAGACTGAATAGGCTGCTCCAGAACACACCAGGAAACCAACTTGGGGGTCCTATTTATCTTCCAGTGCCCCCACTTCCTACAATAGGCATACTAATTCCTTCCTAGTTTGCTGCCGGCCTTTTCTTTCCTTAAGCCCTGTTTCTCCTCTGGGGTGTCCCTACTGTTAACGACTTTCTGGGCTACCTCTACCAGCTGTGACTGATTCATTCCTTCAAATTCTTCTAATTTTTGGAGCTTCTTTTTCTAACTACTGCCTTTTAAGCACTCGCCCCCCACCCCAAACACCCAACAGAACACGGTGAAAAGTGTCCAAGGAGGCCTTGTCCCCGGGGGTTCTTGGGTCTCATTGGGGCGCAGGGAGGCACAAGGAGGCACAGGGAAATTTCCTCTTCACCACCTACTCAAAATAACCCTCGGGGGGATGAGAGGCAATTACAATCCCGGTGAGCAGAGGGTGCGGGAGATGGGAGCCGGATAGGTGGAGGCAGGGAGCTCGGCGCAGGTCCCCAGGTGACCAGTGGAGGTGCTCCTGCATGGGGGGAAAAGCATTTTCATCTGGCAGCCCTTTTCTCTCTGTTCCCACTGGGAAAAAGCGCTTGCCTCCAGCCAGCAATGGTGGCATGGTGGGGGCCAGCAGCCCTTAGCTGGCCAGGGGAAATACGCCCGGCATGTTACAAAGCACTCCTGTGGCAGTGGGTTGGGTACCGGGTCCCTGCCATCGTACCTGTCCCCTGTGACAGAGCAGCAGTCAGGTCTCTCCCAAGGGAGTGCACTAGAAGGGGATTTCAGCCCCTCCTCTGCTAGCAGCAACCCTTTCAATACATTTGACCAGCTTCATTCCCGCCCACCTTTACAGATTAATTCAGCACAGGCAGGGGGAAGGGCCCATAAAATCTCTGCCCTGAGGAACTGTGAGCCCCACCCCTGAATGTCCCAATCAGACAAGAAAAGCCACAAATACCTTTAAATCTACCCCAGAATTCTAAAATCTCAACCCAACACAGAAATATCACAGAGCAAATCAAAGTCCCTAGTACACAAACATAGACAGAAATTTTTACTAGTTAGGTGGGCAGATTCCACCTCTGACAGAGAGCAAGCACCCTTTGGGAAAAGAACCCAGCGGCCGCTTGGGGGTGTTTTGCTATCGGTCAGAGCATTCAGCCTGAAATCAAACATTTTTTTTCTCTCACAGACTTCCACACTTACATGAACAAATAATTATACCTAAGTAGACATACAAACATCAAATAAACATCTACACTTACACCCTTTCAGTGAACAAATACTTTTACAGTCTTGGGATCTTGAGCAGATAACAGAAACACTGCCCAAGTCCCCTGATGGGGGCCTGACAGGAACAAATGTGGGGGCCTTTGGCCGGGGGATATAAGTCTCCATTCTTCCTTTCTCGGCACTGCTAAGGACAGGATCATTGGAGAGGTCTCTTCACCTAGGCAAGGCTGTGCTGAGCCATCTGGGGCAAAAGTGGTTTCTGCTTCCATTTTGGCTAAAAGGTCTCTGCCCATTAGAGGGACCAGATCAACTGGCAAATACAAGAATTCATGAACCACCTGGTGGCTGCCTAACTGACATCGGCGGGGGCGGCAGAACAATCTGCAGCTGTGGTCCAGGTAGCTCCAATAATGCTGACTTCCTGTCCTGAGAGGGGAGCTACCTTCTGAGTAACTACCGAGTGCTCTGCCCCTGTATCACCCATAAAGTTCACAGTCTGGCCCCCGATTTTCATTTCGACCATCGGCTCATGGAGGCCCAGTTGGAAAGAGCCCAGCCTGTCCTAGTCAGAGTCAGCTGTTGCCAGTCCGAGGAGGTCTGCCTCAGGTGGCTCTGGCCAATAGCGGCTGGGTGGTTTGGATGGCCTTGCCAGCTTCTTCTGGCCTGCTCCTGCCCTGCCTGCCTCTTCACTCCTGCTACTAAACCTTACTCTGTCCCTTCTTACACATGCAGAACCAGACCCAAGGTGGCGAGGTTTGAGCAATTTTAAAATTCCTTAACATATATTCTAAGACAGTCGAGTTTGAGTTTGAGGAGGAGCTATTACCCATGTTGCAGGGAGGGACCGGGTTGCCTCCTCCTTAAAAAATACCTGAATAAAAGAACTAATCAAAACAAGGCTTATTTTCTAACTTCATTTGTCCTTGGGTGTGGACAGCAAATGACACTAATCAGATTGACATGATCTATTTAACCTTTGTTTAGGGAAGATAAGATTTCTGCTCAGTTTCCCTATTTTACTTGTCCCAGCTTACTGGCCTATCATGCATTTAACTTTCTTTCAACATTTCTCTTTTCCTTCTCATCACATACAAAACCTTCACAAATTTCATACTTTCAAATTAGCCTTCAAACTTTCTTTCTATGTCCTTCAAAAATGCATAACCATGCCTCAGACCTTCCATTAAGTATTTCTCTTTATCCTCCTCCCATCCACCAAAGCCATACTTTCCAGTTAGTTAGAACTCTTAACCTTAATTTTTAGGTGACATGTAAATAGTTAACATTCCTCAGGTTAGCAATACATTCATATTTTTTAAGAGACAAACAGAAATTTCACTAGCTAAACAATTTTAAACAACAAAGACACATTTTAAACAATAAAGACAGATAACATTCCCCATTAACCACGGAAACTCAGGAGATGTTCAGAAGGTTGTTTTTTTGTTTTTTTTCAAAGGAAACAAAACAAAACAGAAACAAACAAAAACACTTTTACACAGGCGCGCGCCACATTTCTATCACAAAATACCAACAAATCAGTTTCAATTGTGCCGAGATACAGAACAAGTCCCTGAACAGAGGCAGTAGAAAACTGCCTAGGAACGCTTCTCTTCTACCTTTTTTTAAAAGATAGGCCAGATTCGAACCCTTAGCCAGTCCGAGTTTTGACTTCCCTCCTGGAAGTCCCAGAGACAGTGAATACCGTCTAGAAGCCATCCCTCCAGATACAGGACAAGTCCCTTAGACTTTAACAATTTAACAATTTAACAATTCCCCAAAAGTTAAAGAGGAAGGAAAGAACCATTCAATGTCCTCCAAGAGGATTTCGGCGAAATGACAAAATCGACAGACTGAACACATTGGACTCACAAACAATAACCAAAACCAAAAAGGCTAACAAATAAAACCAAAAAGACTCACAAAAACCAAAGCCAAAAAAGCTTACAAACAAATCTAAATCCAAAAACCAAGCACAAACAAACAAACAAATCCAAAACCAAAAACCAAGAAAACCAAGGCCAGAAGTACCCTCTGACGTCTCAGGGGTACCAGGGAAGGAGAAGTCAGGCCGCGTCCAGCCCTTCTCACAATCCACCACCAGTGACCGGTCCCAGAAATCCAGAGCTTACCTCTAGAGGTTTTTCAGGTGACTCCGATGAATTTTTGTAGGGACGGGCGAACGTCCCCTGCCCGTTCGCTGGATCCAAAGGGAGTTCTCCGGGGCCCTGGAACTTCTCAGGGTGCGCACCCCCTAGAGATCCCTCAGTCTCCACGAACGGCTCAGGGGAGGTTTTGCCTCCCTTTGCGTCCGAAACAGCACCCCTAAGGGGCTGCATCTCGCTGGAGCCTCCAAATGTTGTAATGTACCCCGAGAATCACAGAAGGACGCCTCAAGAAGTCGAATTAAAGAGTCACATTTATTGCAATCCGGGACTATGAGGGGACATTCCCAAATCTCATAGCAATAAGATGGTGGCAAAACCAGACTTATATAGGCAAAAATCACAAAGGTATTGATTACATCCCAGGGTTTGGAATGAGGCACCTGGCTCGCAAAAAAGCAGATTACAGAAGCAGAATTAAGCATGTTAATTACAGTTTCGGGTCTCGGGGTCACTGAATTGACAGAAATACATTATCTAGAGCCTTTGGGTAACCTGGGTTAAACTTCGGCATGTTATCTAAATTACAGTTCTGGGTCTCCGGATCACTGAGTTGATAGAAACACATTATCTAGAGCCATCGAGGCAATTTAGAGTAATTGCACTGTCCTGGTCTTAGGACCACTGAGTCAACTGGAACGCACCACCTGTGGCCACTAAAACAATTTAGGGTAATTGTGCTGTCCTGTTTCCCAGGTACAGAAGAATGTGCTTCGATAACCAGTAAGATCACAATCAATGGGATAGTTATTCAATCAATAAGGCATTCAATTGAATGGGATGACTTATACAATTTAGAAAATCAAAGTAACCTGTCCATTGTTAAACAAAGCAAATAGGTACCATACTTCACTAGGACCTCGGCACTTGGCATAACAAAAAACAAAAAGTCACTTTGAATAGTTACAGAGCATTCCATTGGAAAGATATACCATTATATTATTGGAGCAGAAGTTCACGGGCAGGCAGCTGTTTTGTTTTTCTTTACTGTAAACAGTGTTGGGATGCACATCTTGTATACACAGATGCTACAATTTAAGTGGTCTTCCTGTCCCTGCTGGGGGAGGGGGGAGATGGTGGAAGTAGGGGAAAGGTCATGAGGAGATGGGATTTGACTTGTTCCTTATGGAGAACTGTGGGGGGGTGTCTGAATGTACCTGGAGATGGCCTTGGCCCGAGCTCCCTAGTGGCAGTGCTTAGAGCAACAGCTCCCAAACATCGGTGAGCACACGGATCATCTGGGGAACTTGTTAAGCATCAGGTTCCAGAGCTGCACCCCAGAGTCAGACTCAGTCTGAGGAGGGGGTCTGAGAATCTGCATTTTTAACAAGCACCCTAACTGATTCTCATATGGGTGGTGGACCACACTGGGAGAGATACTGACTTAAAGAGTTCAAGAGAGAGTAGCGGCAGGTAAATTGTGTTCACCTGAGAAACCAGTGGGGCGGGGCTGGGTTGATAGGGAAGGAAATTAATTAGGCAACTTCAGTCAACCTATGGGACCAGGTTCCAATGTGCTTTGGATTACGGTAGAACTAATAAATCTGCCTTCAAACAATACAAAATAATATTGAACGTTAACTGTAATTTAAAATAGAAGAGCCCTAGCCATTTGGTTCAGTGGATAAAGCATCAGCCTGCGGACTGAAGGGTCCCGGGTTCGATTCCGGTCAGGGGCACATGCCCGGGTTGCAGGCACGATCCCCGGTGGGGGGCGCGCAGGGGCAGCCGATCAATGGGTCTCTCTCATCATTGATGTTTCTATCTCTCTTTCCCTCTCCCTTCCTCTCTGAAATCAATAAAAATATTAAAAAAGAAAATAGAAGAAAAACGTTTTTTTAAAAATCTGCCTTTATTCTCTAAAAGGATCCGATGATTCTGATAGTCACATAGAAAGATACTAAGTGTCCTAGTCTATCCCTAAACTGTCATTTCCTCCTCTTCCTGTGTCCAATGTTATTTAGTTATGACTGTAGGTACATAAAAAACAGCTCAGCGCCAAAACCGGTTTGGCTCAGTGGATAGAGCGTCGGCCTGCGGACTGAAGGGTCCCGGGTTCGATTCCGGTCAAGGGCATGTACCTGAGTTGCGGGCACATCCCCAGTGGGAGGTGTGCAGGAGGCAACTGATCGATGTTTCTCTCTCATTGATGTTTCTAACTCTCTATCTCTCTCCTTTCCTCTCTGTAAAAAATCAATAAAATATATTTAAAAAAAAAAAAAAACAGCTCAGCATGTTCACTGGGGCATGAAAAAGCCATAGGCTCTGGCTGGAGAAGGTGGGAGCCTACCTCAGAGTCACTGGCAGAGGTACCCAAGGTTAGGGGACGTGGGAGAACAATCCCAAGTCTTGGTGAGGATGTGGCACAATAGGAACTCTGATGGGTGGAACATAAATTGATCCATTCATTCTGAAAAACAATTGGAGCCAATAATTCTACCTCAGGGTGTATATCCCAGAGAAACTCTTATACTTGGGCTCTAGGAAACACAGACATCAAAACAGCAAAAAATTGGAAAGAATCCAAATGCCCTTGGATAAAAGAATGGATAAATTAATTGTGGTTTATTTACACAATGAAATACTAATGTGAATGAATGAATTATACACACCTCAGCATGGATGAATTAGAGAACTATGAGTGAAAAAAGTAATTCACAAAATACATTCTTGTTAAATTTAAAAATAACCAAAACTAAATTTAGTGTTTGGTGCTTTATGTATAGAAAAATATAAAGAAAAGCAAAATATTGTGGGACAAATTCAGAATAGCGGTCACCTTTGGCTAAGGCAAGGGATGAGATCTTTGAGCACAGGAGTAGTGTTGTAGTTAAGTGGGGTGGTGGGGGTCACAGGTGTTTGTTTTATTATTAGGCACATGACTACATATCATAGCATATATTCTTTTGACTATATCAAGTATTGCAAAATTTTACAAATAGAGAGAAAGATGAAACTCCTAGCCACTACTGTGGTCTCAAGGTTATTGATCCTCTGAACTCCATCTTTGTGGGGTTCCAACAGGCACGGTGGATCGGGAAGCAAGGTGTCAGGCCTGAACAGACCACCTCCCTCTCACGATTCACAGATAGAGGCATCCCTCTGTTCTGCCCCCTTCCAACCTATTTCTCATAGACTGTATCTGTCACTAAGTAATGGCTTCTTTGCCCAGCCAAACTGATTGCATGTTTAGATAATATGGCATTTTTCTCTGACAACTACAGGGTGATGCTTGGGACATTGTTTTCTGAACAAACAAGCTATCTTAGCACCCATTTTTTTTTAATCCTAATGCATCCCTAACACCCATTCCTTTCCATCTGCCAGTCTCACATCTGACTGGGCCTTCATGCTTCCTTTTGCATCCCTGGTCATGAGCTTCTTTGGCTCCCTTCCTCACTGACTGTGAGCTCAGCAGCAGGAGGAGGGCTGTCCTGGGCCTTGAACATTCTCCCTCTTGCATGTATCTTTAGAAGAGGGGTGGAGCTCCTGAGGTGAGGTTTAGACTTGAACAACGCAGTTAAGTGGATTAAGATCCTAAATAGTTGAGTTCCAATTCCTCTTCACCCTGCCTAACTGTGTGGCTTGGGATAGGCCCCTCGTCACCATGGAACCTATTGGTTTGCCTAAGAGATAGAGAGTATTGTTTTGGGGGATGTAGATAATGTGTAAGGACCATTAAAAAGTGAAAAAGACATTAAAGTTCATCTAGTTTCACCCATTTGTATTAAAAATAGAGAGACTTGGATAGACTAGGGATGCTTTACTGGACTAGAACCCAGGTCTCCTGTCTCTCCATCACCTTGCCTCCCTGTTGCTTGCTGAGGCAGAGATGAGGGAGGAGGATCTATAGCCACTAGCTTAGCCCTGCCCGAGCTTCACCCAAGGGCAAGACATTCAGCCTTAGAAGATGTTGCCTTTGAAATTGCTGACACTATCTGGGGGCGGGGAGGAGCCTGCCTCACCTGTCAGCTGGTCCATTGCACAATCTGGCGAGCTGAGGCCTGAGACTCTTCTTCCCACAGCAGGCTCAGCTCTAGAAGGCCAAAGTCAGGGTTCAGGGAATAACAAAAATTTGGACACTACCCCTACCTCTCCCTCATGCCCTCCCCCCTCTCCCTGCAGAGGTTGGGGTACATTGAGGGTAAGAAAGGCCTGAGGAGGGGACGCAAGGGTGGGAAAGCAAGCTCTTGGTAAGAGTTGAAGGGGAGCAGGGCTAGTCCTCCTCACCCCAAATGGGTATTTAATTTTGGGGAGGGAATTTGTGGACAAGGTAGAAAGGAGGAGGAAGAATCTTTGGCCTGGTCCTTCTTTCAGCCCAGGAGTTGAGAATTTATCTTTGAAATGGAGAAATGGGGGAAAGTGAGACAGAGCACTGAGTTGGTCCATGCGGCTGGAGTATAGACTCTAATGGAAGCAATGGAGACTGGACTCAATGCAGAGATGTCTGGGGTCCCGTTTTTGTCCCCTCAGCAGTGAGGCAGCAAATGGAGAGACCAGAACGACACACGGCCTCTCCCAGCCCTGGCACACACGCAGACTGCCATACGTCAGCCCCCATCGGAAACAGAGCCACTCACTACTCAGGAAGTCCATCAAAGGTCCCTGAGCAATCTGATTAAAGCTGTTTTTTAAAAAGTATTCAGTTGTCATATATGAGACTGCATGACTTTAACACAAAGGGGAGTTCACTTTCATTTGCCTTCCGTTCATACACAGCAAGTCCAGGCTAGACCTTAGAGTCTGAGACAGATGCTTGACCTTTTCCATGCTGCTCATGTTTACAGTGCACAGAAATCCTGTAATTGACGCTATGCCTTTTAGTCACTAGAGGAGCCTTCACAACCGCCATAGATTCCGGTTGTCAAACTCAGTTGTATAGACCGTGGCTTTTTGGGGAGTCCCCTGTGGGTTATGCAGAGTTTTGGGAGGGCTTTTGTTGGGGGCAGGGCATCAGGCCCTCAGGCATCGATCCCCACAGGGCACAGTGGCTCTGTCAACTGTTTCCATTCCCAACTTGGTGACCTGGGACATAGTCCCTGGATGCCGTGAGTAGCCATGCCCTCCCCAGGACCCAATGCTCCTGCTGTCACTCTCACAGCCCTCTCTGCTCTTGCTTCTTTTCCTTCCACCAGCCTGTGGGGAAATATTGATGTACGATTATAAAAATACTTCAAAAACAGGCATGATAGAGTAATGTATGGTGGTTGCTTTTTTTAAAAAATTGAATACTAAGATCTGGTGATGGATCTAATAACTTCATACTTTTGAAGTAGTGATAAATGTAAACAATATTTCAACATATTGCAACAACCATAATAGGATATGAAAAATAGCTGATTTCTGCTTATGAAAAGGGCATGGGTACTGTTAATACAACAGTGGTTGGTTGCCTACATTCATAATGGAAGGAAATGCTACATTTCAGATACAGGTTAATGAAAATAAAGATGTAATTTTTTTCCCATTCAAGTTCAAGGGCTAGGTCATAAAAAACCCTGGTGAGCCCTAGCCGGTTTGACTTAATGGATAGAGCGTTGGCCTGTGGACTGAAAGGTCCCAGGTTCGATTCCGGTCAAGGGCACATGCCCGGGTTGCAGGCTTGATCCCTAGTAGGGGCTTGCAGGAGGCAGCCAATCAATGATTCTCTATCATCATTGATGTTTCTTTCTCTCCCTCTCCCTTCCTCTCTGAAATCAATAAAAATATATTTTAAAAATAGAAACAACCCTGGTGAGAGGAAATTCACCCCTCTCAGTCCCTATTTCTTCAACAGGAGCTACAAATTCTCCATGAGACTAGTAGCACAAGACCTATTATCTGCTGGAATGAAGGGGGGGAAAGTGTGTACATAGGTAAATATCTAAACTTGAAACTTTTCTACCTTCAGTGGCATTTATTTACTCCTAGTTTACACACAAAATTAACATGCCTGATAATCTCTTTTTTTAACTCACAGAAAAATAGAAGCAGCACTTTAGAAAAGAGATCTGCAGTTGCTAAGAAAACATTTATAATACCTAAAGTGATTGCAAACAGCCTGAAATGTAGGGAAAACTTTATTTTTAAAGGTAGACAAGAGCCCTGGCCGGCGTTGGCCCGAGCATCAAAGGGTCACAGGTTGGATTCTGGGTCAAGGGCACGTACCTCGGTTGCAGGTTCAATCCCCAGCCCTGGTCCGGGCACATGCAGGAGTCAACCAGTCAATCAATGTGTCTCTCTCACATCAATGTTTCTCTCTCCCGCTTAATCTATCTCTCTCTCTCTCTCTCTCTCTCCCCCCCCCTTTTCCTCCCTCCCTCCCTCCCTCCCCACAGGCCCTCCTTTCCTTCCACTCTCTTTAAAATCAATGGAAAAAATAGCCTGGGGTGAGGATTAACAACAAAAGCAAAAAAGGAATCACAGAAAATTAGAAAGATTTAATCGGTGTAGGAGGGAATAACTATATATGTGCTTTAATTTCCATGATTGCAATAACTGATATTCATCACTATGACCCCATACTCTGAAGAAAGAACATAAGAATGTGTGTTTGTGAACCTATACTTAGGAAGAAGTACTGGCTATAATATCCTTAGCACCATTTCTTAGCAAGATGGTTAAAACAAAGTTTTGATGCTTACAGGGGTAAAGCTGAGGTGTTATATTTTAGTCTGAGGTTTTGAAATTAATATTATACCCATTACCCTATGCACCCTTATTCCTGGGGTTCTTCTTACAGGACACTTTAAAGTTTCCTACGCTCCCCTGGGAGTAAAGGACAGTGGTGAGCATTATGGGACCACTGGAAGAGAACCCATCTCAGTTCGAATGGCAACGTCGATAGCAAATTATAGAGCATGGAGAACAGGACCCAGGTGACTCCCCTTCATCCGATGATGATCAGTAGGTCCTAACCCACAGAATTGTGAAATGATTTCCCATTAAAGCCAAAGATCCTCAACTTCACCCTGGGACCAGAGCCTGCCAGAAGGGGCTCCGAGAGATATCAAGGACGGACACTGAACTTGGCTGGTCCAACACCTGCCTTTTACAGATGAGGAAACTGAGGCCTAGAGATGAAGTTAGTGTAAAATTAACATTGTTTCCTCCTTAAATATTTTGGTAGAGTTCAATGGTAAAGCCATCGGGGCCTAGAGTTACTTGTAGAAATGTTTTTAAGTGTTAATTTCATTTCATTTCTAACTATAGAACCATTCAGATTTTCCATTTCTTCTTGTATTCATTTTAGAAAGTTTTATTTTTATCATATTTGCCCATTTCAACAAAACGTAGAAATTATTGGGATAAAGATTTCTTTCTACCTCATTAAGTTCTGCTCTTATCTTAATTATTTATTCTTTCATGTTCTTTGGGTTTAATCTGTCATTTAAAAAAATGTATTGAGCCTGGCTGGCATGGCTCAGTGATTGAGCGGCAACCTATGAACCAGGAGGTCACAGTTCCATTCCTGGTCAGGGCACATGCCCAGGTTGTGGGCTCAATCCCCAGTGTGTGGGGCATCCAAGAGGCAGCTGGTCAATGATTCACTCTCATCATTGATGTTTCTATCTTTCTCTCCCTCCCCCTTCCTCTCTGAAATCAATTGAAACAAATTTTTTTTAATGTATTGACATGGCTGCTTCAAACATTGATTCTTAGCCTTTCTTCCTTTCTGATATATGCAATTAAAACTATAAACCTTCCTTTAGCACAGTTACATCCCACACACACAAAAAAAAAAAAAACAGACCAAAACTGCAGGTCATACAGCTGAAGCATGTGCAGAGGAGAGAACTTTGGCCTCCAGCTGCACCAAGAAACAAAGTCTTGCTCCCCTCACAAGGAAACAAAGGACCGGGACATAACTGGAACTTGAACATCTGAATCCTTTCAGAAGCCAAGGGTCTGCTTTGTCCAGGAAGAGCTGGTATTGACACCTTTTTACCATAAAGAGCCAGATTCCAAGTTCCTCCAATGAAAACTTGCCCCACTAGCACCTCTGCCTACTTCTAGCCCCTTAAAATCCCTTAACCAACTCCAGCGAGCAAGATGGATTTAAGGCACCAGTAGGTCTCCCATCTTCTCAGTTGGTGCCTTCTTGATCAATAAACCTTGCCTTACTCAAAATTCAAAAATCATTGTTTTGAGTTTTGGCCTTTCGAAGCATCGGGCACATGAACAAGGCTGTTGTCTTCATGTCTGACATTGAAGCTTGAAGTCCACAGAGCAGGCAGCTGGGAATAGAAAATGGATATAAAGTAGAGGAGAGTAAAAATAAGCTGGGACTCACAGGCATGATCTGGAGCCCATGAGGATTGTCTGGAGCAGTGGTTGGCAAACTCATTAGTCAACAGAGCCAAATATCAACAGTACAACGATTGAAATTTCTCTTGAGAGCCAAATTTTTTAAATTTAAACTATATAGGTAGGTACATTGTTACTAACTTAATTAGGGTACTCCTAAGGCTTAGGAAGAGCCACACTCAAGGGGCCAAAGAGCCACATGTGGCTCGCGAGCCGCAGTTTGCTGACCACGAGTCTGGAGACTGTCAGTTCTTGTGGCCTCTCGTGTTGATGGTGTGGGTGTCCTGCAGAAGCCAGAGAAGCTGAAGGAAGATTCAGGGGAAGGTGAGACAGTTACATGCATGGCTGCTGCCTCCTGTCAGTGAGGTGAGGCAGTGGATAATCCGCAACATATGTCAGCTATAAAGTAGCTCCTGCTCCATTTCCGCCTTCCTAAGCTCCCACAAGAAACTCTTTTGTGGCTCATGCTAACTGGAAACATACTGAAAAGGGAACTCTGGGAAATGTAACTTAGCCTAGCCAAGCTGAAACATTTCAAAGGCATCATATGTTATAGCTGGATGGCTATGAACATCTCCCCCAGAGTCAGACTTCCCAGGTTTGAATTGCAGTTCCTTTATTTAAAGCTGTGTGTCCACTTGAAACTATTACAAAATAATATTGGATGTAAACTGTAAAACGAACAGACAAAGAAACACTATTTGAACCTCTTTTTTTTAAAAAAAAAAAAAAGCAAAACCTTGGTGTCCAACAGTAAGTTACTTAGTCTTCCTGTGCCTCCATTTTACTGTCTATAAAATGAAGATATAACAGTGGTACTTACCTTATAAGATGTGTGTGAGATTTAAATGAGATAATATATACTTGCTGCCGAAACCGGTTTGGCTCAGTGGATAGAGCGTCGGCCTGCGGAATGAAAGGTCCCAGGTTCGATTCCGGTCAAGGGCATGTACCTGGGTTGCGGGCACATCCCCAGTAGGAGATGTGCAGGAGGCAGCTGATCGATGTTTCTCTCTCATCGATGTTTCTAACTCTCTATCTCTCCCTTCCTCTCTGTAAAAAATCAATAAAATATATTAAAAAAAATATATATATATATACTTGCTATTCATGTATTATTGATAAGACTTGGTCTATTAGAAAAGTACAATAAATACCAGTTATTAAAGGCAAATCATTTAATCTTTTTTTATCTTCAGGTTTTTTTAAATCTGTAAAGTGGGAATAAATTCCTTAGCTTATTTCAAAGGTATGTACTGAGGATAAAATGAAATAACCCATTTTAAAGTCTTATTCAAATGTGAACAGAGGTGATGGTGGTCATAGCAACTCTCTTAGCTCCTTCCAGCCTCAGGACTGATACCTAGCCCAGTGACTTACCTAAAGTGAACTCATCAGCGATTATTCATTTGAAGAGCAGTTCTCCAAATGTACCATATTGATGTAAAATGTGAATAATAGGAAAAGCTGGGGTGGGTATATGGAATTCTCTGTACTATTTTTGAAATTTTTCTTTAAATCTAAAATTATTAAAAAATAAAACATTTGCCTGGCTGGTGTTGCCCAGTAGTTAAGCATCGACCCATGAACTAAGGGGTCAGGGTTCCATTCCCTGTCAGGGCTCCTGCCCGGGTTGCGGGCTCAATCCCCAGTAGGTGGTGTGCAGGAGGCAGCTGATCAACGATTCTCTCTCATCATTGATGTTTCTCTCCCTTCCTCTCTCTGAAATCAATAAAAATGTATTTGGGGAAAAAAATAAAACTTTTTTTTAAAACTTAATCTTAAAAATAAATTAACTTTTTTATCCAACATCTCATCAAAGCAGCATTGGTAGCAACTGATCTTCAAGTTTCTCTAGGCCGCCCAAGGATGACAAAATGAAGAAAGATGCTGGAACGTCGGCCAAGAAAGACAAAGACCCAGTGAACAAATCTGGGGCAAGGCCAAAAGGAAGGAGTGGTCCAAAGGAAAAGTTCAGGGAAAGCTCGATAACCCAGTCTTGTTTGACAAAGCAACACATGACAAGCTGTGTAAGGAAGTTCCCAACTAGCGGCTTATTGTGACCCCAGCTGTTGCCTCTGAGAGACTGAAGACCCCCAGTTCCTGGGCCAGGACAGCCCTAGGGGCTTTTTAGTAAGGACGTACTAACCTAGCTTCAAAGCACAGAGCTCAAGTCATGTACCAGAAACACCGAGGGTGGGGACGCCCCGGCTGCTGGCGAAGATGTATGAACAACTGGCCCCACCAGCTGTACATTGTGAAAAATAAAATTTTAATAAATAAAAAAAATGAATAAATAAAAATAAAACTTAGAAAAAGAAAATGGTTCTCAAACTTGGGCAGGCATCAGAATCCCTTGGAGGGCTTGTTAGAATATACCTTGCTGAATTCCTCTCTAAGGAGTATCATCAAGTAGGTCTGGAAAGGGGCCAGAGAAGTTGCATTTCTAACAAGCAATGCTGAGACTGCTGATCAGAAAATTACACTTTGAGAACCACTGACGTAACATTTAAACTATATGACTTTTCCTGTATTTCTCATGAACAGAGGCTCCCATTCATTCAGCATGGTCGGTCATTTCTTGGCTCGTTCTGTCCATGACATCACCCAACATTAATTTACCAGGAAGGAAGAAGGCGACAACTGAGGTCCAACTCAGTCACTGAGCGGAACAAAGTTCAGCAGGGCCTGGAAAGATCCCTTTTACCTTCCTCCCGCTTTTCTCCAACCTCTTCAAAGCTAGGCCATGGATCAAGCCATGCTTAAAGTAACATACACACATATATTTAAATGTATAAATTTCATTATAAAAAATATGCTCATGGAGAATTCAGAAAAAATAAAAGGAAGAAAAAATTATCCACAGCTTTCTCATCCAAAGACAACCACTTAACGCTTTTGTACCTTTATTTCCTAGTTTTTATTTCAACTATATATTTTTCAACTATATTTTTTAAGTTTTCCTTTTTTCTTTTAAGTTTTTCTTTTAAACATTGTGGTAATCAGAAAGGACACACATTTTTGTATTCTGCTTTTTCACTTGACACTATATCAGATATTTTTATATTGTTGTAGAGTACTTGTGAACATTAGAGGACTGTATAACACTGCAATTCTTCCCCTCTTGTTGGATGCTGCAGTGTTTTCACTACTGTAAAAGCGAGTTCAAATTCCAGAGTTGCATGAATTCAGGTGTGGAAAAAACAACAACTTCCTTTATTTTTCTATAACTGAATTAATTTCCTTCTTAAGCCCCAGATTTCTAGAAGCAAGAAAACATAATCAGATACTTCTAGGTAAACTCAATTATGATCAGGATGTTTCTGCTCTCCCCAGCTCTTCATCTCTCTATTGCTGAGGGAGTAAATGGGGAGGTGACAACCACTTCTTGAGCTTTCTCTGCCTTGACTCATGGTAGCCTTCTGTTGTAGTATAACAGGTGAGTCATCCCTGTCTGGCTCCTAGGAAGGCGGTAGTGGTAGTGTGTGAGTGGAAGTTGGGCAGGGACCCTCCTCTGTGCTGACAATCTGCTGATGTGTAGCCACATCCTCATCTGTCCATGTGGTATCCTCCTAACTGCGCCAGGAGAGTCCCCTCCCCACCCTCCCACCCCCAGAAGCTGGGAGAATCTGTTTCTGATCTCAAGCCTAGACATGCCAAGCTGTCATTTCTGCCACATAGAATCTACACCATAAAGGGGGGAGATTTGCCCTGAGGCTTGCTGCCTGCCTAGGCCTTGCCTAGAATCAAGGTCTTTTCAATCCCCAGTTAAAGGGGGTTTATTAAACTTCAGATGGAACTAGGTTCACAGTTCCTGCTGTTTTGCTTCTTCTTCAAACTTTCCACCCATTTTCCCTCTCTAATAAGTCTTATCTTCTCAGAGTGGAGGTGGGGGAAACTGCTGTGTTTTTTTGTTTTGTTTTGTTTTGACATGTCTCTTCCTACCTCATTCAGTATTATACTTGAATACATAGTTTGTGAGTTTAAAAACTGAGATTTTGTTGACTTTCTTCTCTGGTTGAACCTCACATTCCAAAAGGAGGAATGTGGAGGTCTTGGATTTAAAGGGATTTTGAGAAGGGGAAAGATCACCCTGGTTATCATCTTATTATCCTTTCTTGTAACTAATGCTACAAAAAGACTTGGGCACATGTCACCAGTGACCTTTGACAGACAGGGTAGGGCTGTCAACCCTATGTATGAGCCAAGGCCTGATCTCATTAGGGAAGGTGAGGGGAGGTTCTTCAGGCCTGAGAGGGTATAAGCAGGTGGGCCACCTTATATACAACAGTGGCACTGTCCAAGGAACTGGGTGTAATTGCTGCCCCTCCTCCTTCAGTGAGCAAAGACAGGGAGAAGGTCCTGACACAATTAAGGGCGCCCTTTCCAATCCACAGGGACAATGATTATCCAAAGCAATTGGCTTACTCAGATACAGCCCCACCCCCTCAATCTATCTATCTACCCCCTTTATGTATGTGTAATTTATTTATTTTTTTTTAAATATATATTTTATTGATTTTTTTACAGAGAGGAAGGAAGAGGGATAGAGAGTTAGGAACATCGATGAGAGAGAAATATCGATCAGCTGCCTCCCGCACACCCCCTACTGGGGATGTGCCCGCAACCCAGGTACATGCCCTTGACCGGAATCGAACCTGGCTTGCTCAGATACAGCCCCACCCCCTCAATCTATCTATCTACCCCCTTTATGTATGTGTAATTTAGATATTTTCTTTAAACATTTTCCCAGAGTCAAATGTTTACTGAGTCAAAGAATAAAATTTGTATAATTTTGATGTTAAAGGACAGATGTACACCAATGTCACCGCAATAAATTTAATTTTAAAGAAAGAAGAGGTGTACAGCCATAGTTTTAATACAGAAAGTACCAAAGCTGTTAACTCAGGGTGATCAAGCATCAGACACTGGTGGTAGAGAATAAATTGCCACAATCTTCCTGCAGGGAAATTTGTCAGTATGTCAACATGTATAATACACTTTGACCTAGCACCTCCACTTTTGGGAATTTATCTGAAGAAATAACTGGACACATGAGCAAGGGTATATGTGCCAAGAGGTTCAAAGAAGCATGTCTATAATGGTTAAAAATAGACAGGATTTAAATACCTAGTGATAAAAGATTATTAAATTAAAAAATAGTACTTCCATATGATGAAATATTGTGCAGTCATTAAAAATTATGACAAGCATCAATATTGACTAAGAAGAAATATTCAGTAAAAAGAGCAAATTAGAAAAAAACACATACAATATTATCCCTTTAAAAACTATATTGTATACATATGCAAAAAAGGCCAGAAGAAAATATACCAACATATTAATAGTGGTTATCACTAGATGGTGGAATTAATAGTTGCTTTCTTGTTCTGTTACTCTTTTTCATATTTTTTACCTTATATTACACTAGAGGCCCAGTGCACAAAATTTGTGCACAGGTAGGGTCCCTAGGCCTGGCAGGTGATCAGGGCCAATCTGTGGGGAGACTGGTAGGGTGATTGGGGGGCCACCACTGGCACCCACCTTGGCCGGCTTGGTGCCGCCTGCTTACTGGCCCCACCCCCTGCCGTCGCCACCACCACTGGTCACCTCCCTCTGCAGGGTGACCGGTGGGGCAATCAGGGGGGCCCTGCTGGCACCCACCTTGGCTGGCCTGGGGCCTGCGGGCTGGGGGCAGCTTCTGCGTTGAGCATCTGCCTCCTGGTGTTCAGTGCATGTCATAGTGACTGGTTGTTCCATCGGTCGGTCCGCTGTTTGGTTGATTTGCCTATTAGGCTTTTATTATATAGGATTACTTTTAAAAATCAGGGGGAAAAACACGGAAAGGTAGCATATGTAATTAGGCTAGTTGGAATGTTATTTTATACATTTTAATCTGTTACTCACATGAAGATCTAGCTGCGCTGAAATAGATTTCTTGGACTCCAGGCCTGTTTCACTTCACTCAGCTCAAGCCTTGCTCTTCCTTGTGGGCAACTCCAGAATTCCTCACTCTCATTCACCCGCCCCTCATTGTCTGTGCTTCCTCCCACAAGCCCCTATGCTATTCCCACCAGGCTTCCTTAGTGCACATTCTTTTCAAAAGTGCCCCTGTGACCGCCCTCTGAAGTGTCTCAGCCTGGCAGATCTCCAAGGACAGTTTCCCTTTCCTGACTTTCAGCCAGACTTGGAGGTCACCAGTCCCCTGCAGCGTGGGGCCTGGTGTGGACGAGGGCGTCAGCCAAAGTGGCACTTCTGGGACACTTAATAGATCAAACAAAGTCCACTGCCAAGTAGTCACCTGGGCTGGGCCAGTAATGTGCCCTGATAAGCTGCTTGAAAAGTCTGGTCTTCAACCCTTGGACTCCGGCCATGGGAGGACTCAGCAGAACTCAAGGTCCTGCTCGTTTCCCTGGTTTGACCCTCAGATGTGCCAGCTCCTGCCCTTAAGCCTGGACATTGGAAGTGAGGGAGACAATAGGGCAGGGAAGACTCCAATGAACGCCTGAGAAGGACAAACCTCTCCAGTACAGTCCCTTCACCCACTGAGGACATTCACGTTCCCCTCTGATTTATTTCCCCCGCAAAACATTATGGTGTGGCTCGTCTAGGTCCTCAGAGCTGGAGAGGCCATTAGACATTATCTGCTCCAAGCATCTCCCCTTTATAGCACAGAGAAGCCAAGCGACTTGCCCACTGATGGAGAGTGTATGATGTAGCAAGCACCAGAGCCCAGGTTTCCTGACTCCTAGGTTAGAGCTCTTTAATACTGCTTATCTTCTTCACCAGTGGGGTATTTCTAAAGCAAACTGTCTTGTGTCTTTTGTCATCCTACCTTCAAATCAACACTGACCCGCTGTATGACTGTAAATCATCAAAACTAGAACATAAATGGGCCTGGCCCGTTTATTTTACCAACGAGAAACTGAGGCCTAGAGAGATTACTCAGGGTCACTTGACTGTCCAGATTCAGAGCCAAACCTCTGGTCTCATTCACAGCTACTTTCATTATAGGTGGCCCAGGCCCACAGCCAAACAAGACTAAACACCATAGGAAGCAGGTTTGTGTCTCTAGGCACATACAGTCACCAGGAACTTCTTAGGCAGATAACTATCTCTACCTCTCTTTCCTCCTTTTTTTTTTTTTTTCTTTCTTTTTTTTTTTAGTTGAGTGTTCTTATGTTCAATTCCTGGAGAGACAGTGACCCAGCATCTGTGGATGTTGATGCTGAGGAACAGAGCTCCCAACCTAAAAAAGAATAGATTAAGAGAAAGTGAAAGGTAGAGCTAGAACATACAGGCGGGAGGGTGGGGAGTTGCAGCGGGGGGTGGGGGTGGCGGTGGTTAGGCTGAATGTGAAGGTGTTATGGAGACCGTATTTTCCAAATAAAATATTGAGACTGTGATCTAGTGCTTCATTTAATTAAAGGGCAGAATATCTCAAATCAGGATTGTCTTTTTTTTGTAGACATCACACAGGCCAGGCAATTGCCAAATCTTAGAGCAGAAAGTGACAGTGAATCATAGTATCCTGCCCCCAGCTTCTAGGTTGGTAAGTGTCTCAACAGTCCAAGATAACTATCTGTCCCTTCTCTACCTGATGTCTCCAGGGGGGTGGTATCCATCCCTTCACATGTTCTCTGAGGGATGACACATTGAGCAAGAATAGGAGATGGAGTGTACTAGTTGCCCAGGGCTGGGACATGGGCCCTCCCCTGGGACTGGGGTATGGGCTCAGCCTCACCCAGTGACATGGAGTGCAAGTGAGAAGGGTGATTCTCCAAAGGAAAATCAGGGACTATTATTAGAAAAAGGGGACATGGGTCGCAGGGAGGAAAAAATAGCTCTGCACAGAACAGAGACAATGATTTCCTAGAGGCGACATACTAGAATGATTGATGGATCGTCAGCATTGATCCCAGTGGTCTTCCTGTGCTACAGAGGCTGAAAAGATGAACCTATGTTTCCCAGGTTGCATGCAGCTACGATTCTGGATGCAAATTAGGTTCTGCCACTTAGATGCATTTCTGCAAGATTCGAAAAGGGAAAGTGAGGTAGAGGTCATGCCATATTCTTTTTTTAAAAAAATATATATATTTTTTTATTTCAAAGAGGAAGGGAGAGAGAGAGAGGGATAGGAACATCAATGCTGAGAGAGAATCATTGATTGGCTGCCTCCTGCACGCCCCCTACTGGGGATCGAGCCTGCAACCTAGGCACGTGCCCTGACCCGAAATCAAACTGTGGCCTCCTGGTTCATAGGTCGATGCTCAACCACTGAGCCACGCTGGCCAGGCGGTTATGCCATATTCTTGAGTTGAGATTGCCAATGTCCCATCTTCAGGTCCGAGGATGTTGAGAGGAAATTCTGGCGTCGGCCATGGCAGCAACCCACATTCAACCAGTGTTCAGGTTGGGCTGGTGGCAGCAGCCTCCGGTGTTAGCTTTCTGGTACCTGGATTGTAGCTAGAGCAGCATGTCTTGGAACTCAACCTTCCTGAAGGTCATAGCGGGAATGGCTTCCCTGGGAGCGTTCTGGGAGTTATTTGTGAAAGCCTACTCCTCCTGCCCTTCCAGGGGTTTGGTCATTGCCTAATCTTCGTGTTGAATTCACTCTGTTTTTAAACCCTGGAAGTGATTTTGTTCTCTCACCTGATTCCTGACTGATAAATACATCGGTGTGGCTTGAAGAAGCACCTGGGTGGTTTGATTCTGATATGACCTCTCCTCTCCTTGAGAATCACTGATGTGAGAGAAGAATGACATGAAAAGATGTCCGTGATATACTCAGAAATGAAAGGAAATTACAAAGTTGCAAATTGTCTGATTCTCTGCTCCCTTTCCTCGAGGTGTATGAGTCTGTAACCCAGATATCTGCCTCGGGAGATTGCCGATATTTCCAGCCGCAGAGTTCCTAATTATTCAAATACAAGGATTCTGGCCTCTATTCCCCATACTCTGATATCCACCCTCAAATAAGATTTTTCAAGGGGCTCATTGTTCCAGAGACTGCAAAATGTTCAGCCTTCAGTGTGTTTTCATCATCATTTTTTGTTCCTTGCTGTACTACTAACCCCAATCTTGGTGTGCAGCAGACCTTATTGAAGATATGAAACACAGAACCACAACACTTTACAGTTTGGGTGACAGCTTACCACTGAACATTAGATATCTGTGCCCTTGATAACTACTTGCCATTCTCCCTCAAGACAGTGCTTGAAGACCCTGTGTTTGCCACCTTTCCCAGGGCTGCCCACCAGCCTACGCTGTGCCTTAGAGCAAATTAGAAAAAGGTGCCTGCTCTGAGTGGTGCTGATGCAACACCTGCCCCAAAAGAACATGTGGGCAACTAAGGAGTTTATGCTCCATCATAAATATATATATATATATATATATATATATATATATATATATATATTGATTTCAGAGAGGAAGGGGGAGAGAGAGAGAGAAACATCAATGATGAGAAACATCAATGATGATCAGCTGCCTCTTGCACACCCCCAATGGGGACTGAGTCCACAACCCAGGCATGTGCCCTCGACTGGATTCGAACCTGGGACCCTTCAGTCCCCAGGCCGATGCTCCATCCACTGAGCCAAACCAGCTAGGGCTATGCTCCATCCTAACTGGGCAGCTGCCACTCTGTTCTGGCCCATTGAAGTATATCAGGAATGATGTGAGCCAGGCTTGCAGGCCTTGTAAAAGGAAAAAAAAAAAAGGCCAGGAACCCAGATTTTAATTTTATTGTGGTTGTTGTTAATCCTCACCCGAGAATATTTTTCCATTGATCTTTTTAGAGTGGAAGAGAGAGGGAAGGACAGAGAGAAACATCCATGTGAGAGAAACACATCGATTGGTTGCCCCTGCACGAGCCCCAACCAGGGCCTGGGACAAAGAGGAACCTGCAATCAAGGTATGTGGCCTGGACTAGAATCGAACCCGGGACCCTTTGGTCCACAGGCTCTATCCACTGAGCCAAGCCTGCTAGGGCTCAGATTTTAATTTTGATTTTAATTTCATTTGTTAGTAACTAACAGGCAAATCAAAATATTTAATAAGTACTTATTATGTGTCAGGTACTTTCCTAAGCACTTTGTAAGTATCAATTATTTGGTCTGTATAACAACCTATATAGTAGTTACTATCATTATCTTCACTTTACAGATGAGGAAACTGAGGCAAGGAGTTTAAGTTGTCCAAAATCCTCTGATTAATAAGTGGCAGAGCAGGATTTGAACTCAGGCATCTGCCTCTAGAGACTACTCTCTCTCTTTTTTTTAAATATATATATATTTTATTGATTTTTTACAGAGAGGAAGGGAGAGAGATAGAGAGTTTGAAACATCGATGAGAGAGAAACACCGATCAGCTGCCTCTTGCACATCCCCTCCTGGGGTTGTGCCCGCAACCAAGGTACATGCCCTTGACCGGAATCGAACCTGGGACCCTTCAGTCCGCAGGCCGACGCTCTATCCACTGAGCCAAACCGGTTAGGGCTAGAGACTATTCTCTTAATCATCATGTTTTACTGCTATGAACTAAATTTGGCCCAGGCATTGCAAATTTTTTATCTGTGTTAGAGCCAGGTACAATCCCATAGAGCTTTCTGTGATGACAGAGATGTTCTATTTTGTGCTGTCCAATGAGGTCATCACTTGCCACATGTGTCTGCTGAGTACTTGAAATGTGGCTAGTGCATATGAGGAACTGAATTTTTAATGTTATGACATTTAAATAGCTTCATGAGACTAGTGCCTACTACACTGGGTAACATGGCTATAGACCCTTCTATCTGTGTTAGTTTTTTCAATGCCTTAATTTTTTTAATAATTAGCATTTTAAAAAATTATTTATTTTATTTTTTAATCCTCACCTGAGGACATGCTTAGAGAAAAGAAGGGAGAGAGAGAGACAGAAACATTGATTGATTGTCTTCCTTATGTGCCCTGCCTGGGAGTGGAACCTGCAACGCATGCATGTGCTCTGACCAGGAATCTCACCAGCATCTTTCAGTGCACAGGAGGACGCTCAACCAACTGAGCCACTCCCACTGAGCAAAATTCCTTAATTTTTTAAATTTCATTTTTCAATGCCTTATTTCCTATCACCTCCAACTGACAGAGTGTTTTATTGTAGTCTTTGTTTTTTGTTAATCCTTGCCCGAGGGCATTTTTTCCATTGATTTTTAAAGAGAGAGAAACATTGATTATGAGAGAAACACACTGATGGGTTGCCTCATGAACATAAGTGCCCTTGACTGGGAATCGCATCCACCACCCTTTGGTGCACGGCTGATGCTCTACCACTGAGCCACACCAGCCAGGGCTGTCGTCTTCGTTTTTTTAAAGAACATTTTCTCTCCTGTCTTTTTAAACCATGTTCTGGGGGAGGACTTTTGATATTCATTGACTCGTGGGGCCCAACAGCTACTTTCCTCCACAGGAGAATCCTGTCTCTGATAGGAATCCTGCTACTCTCTCCCAGGGGCAGAAATGCAGCAGCCATGGGTTTTGTTTTCCAGATTGTATTTCCCCCTCTTTGATGTATATTAATATGTGTAAAAAAGATTGCAAAGATACATGCCACAATGTTAATGGTTATGTTTGTGCAGATGAATAATTAATATATCACCTTATTTTCTTTTTTGTGCCTTTACATTTTTCTACAGTGAACGAGTAGAAATCATATGAAATTTTGAAATCATATGAAAATAGTTATAAAACAATTCTCTTGAATTCCCAGGATGTCAGCAAAGGAAAGCTTCAGGGAGGAAGCCTTGCAGAGGACCAGAGAGCAACCTGTCCAGGTGCGGGGAGGGGTTGCACGAGGAAAAAGAAAATTGAGGGATTATCTGAGGGATTATCTGTGGGGAAAATTGGATTATGGGGGGTTTACAGAGTCCTGGGAGGGTGTGGGATGCTCATAGATTCAAACAAAGCTGAGCTGAGGCAAAAAGAGTAAATTAACTCAAGGGACATGTACTTGGGTCTGTGGTCCTTGATAGTTACATAGTCATAATATTAAAAGCATGAAGTATGGCTTTTAACCAAACTTGGGTTAAAAGTCATTGAGAAGGGAGTGAAGTAAGATGTAAATCCTCCCAGTCCATAATAGGAAGCCCATGGGTAAGTAATGTCTGCAAATGAACATTGAAGGAATACCAATATAAGTTTGTTATTAGACATGGGGCGGGGGGCGGTGATGGGTGTAAATACAGAAAAAGCAGCTAAAAGAAGTTAAAAGTGTTGGATCTGAGGAGCTGGATTTGGGCTAGGATAGGGGGAACAGAGGGCTTCTGTTTTTCCTTAACCTTTTTCTTCTATTTGACTTTTTAGATTTTAGGAAAAATCTGAATCTATATTCTTTATTAAAGATAACTTTTTTTAAAATATGAAACCCTTCACGAATTTGGTTGTCATCCTCGCGCAGGGACCATGCTAATCTTCTCTGTATCGTTCCAATTTTAATATATGTGCTACTGAAGCGAGCGCGATAACATTTTAAATAGAGTTTTAAAAAATTCCTTTTACCCACCAAAAAACAGGTGTGGCACTACCTTGGCTTTCTCTTCTCCTGGTGATGGCAAGTGTATCCCTGCTTCCTGGTCTAGTCTAGGTTGGGCCACATTCTTGTCAGGCACGGTGACCAGGCTGCACACCTTGCCTGCACAGGCTGAATGACTACAACATCAGGAAGGACTTCCCAACACCTTCCTTTGGCTCTGACAGTCTCATCTTCCTCAGGCAGCCACATCGCAGAGGTTTGCTCCACAAGAAAATTGAATGGCTGAGTCTGATCAGCAGCATGAACCCTAAGGCCAGAGGATGGAGCTGGGAGTGTAGAGAAGGGAAGGAGCCCAGGGTATGGTTCTGTCCATTCATTATCCTGTCCAGGCACAGCTGGAGGTGGGAGAGGTACAGGAGACAGACAGGACCTGGTGTTTGCATGGGCTCTCTGCTAAAGAGTCCAGGACCAGGACAAACTCACAATGTCTATTCTAGATAATCCAGGACCTTCTCCCACCCAACCCCATAGGAGGCAGACGGCCTAAGGAAGACAAGATAAGCTGCCTGGGCAAATCCTCTCTTCCTACTTCTCTCCTACGAGCCTAGCCAGGAGACTGAAGGGTCCCAGGTTTGATTCAAATCAAGGGCACATGCCCCGGTTGCAGGCTCGAGCCCCTGTAGGGAGCATGCAGGAGGCAGCCGATCAATGATTCTCTCTCATCATTGATGTTTCTCTCTCTCTCTCCCTGTCCTTTCCTCTCTCAAATATATATATATACATATATATATATATATATATATATGATAGCCTGCTTTCCACATTTGGTCCACAAATCTTTGTGCAATGCCTATTGTGCAAGCACCATGCTAGGCACAGGGGATACAATGATAAACAAAAGCAGACAAGGCCCAGCTCTCATAAAGGTAATAATCTAGTGAGGGAAAATACTTCAGTTGAATAATCACCTTGAATAAATGTATGATTACAAAATAAGATTAATGCTATTGTGATAGATACTCTAGTAGTCCCTCAATGTCCATTCTCCCTTTATGAGTAGCATAGGTAAATGTCCACTTTCAGGTAAACATATGATTACCTAGAATAACAAATACATTTATCAGCCTTCTTGCATCTAGATGTAGTCATGTAGCTAAATTCTGGCCAATAGTAACAGAAATGGTATGTATAACTTCCAGAAAATGTCTTTAAAAGAGGAGGCTTGCCCCTTTTTCCTCTTTCTTCTTCTTGATTGTGGGAATGTGGACATAATGGTTGGAGCTCCAGCTACTTTCTTGGATCATGAGGCGACTTTGGGAGTGAAAGCCATGTGTAGTGGAACAACAAGACTAAAGAAACCTGGGTTCTAGGCACCATGGATTAGCCCAGGACTTCTGCATGTGAGCTTTACTTTTGTTTAAGCCACTGTTACTTGGAGTTTTCCTGTGATTTTTCCGTTACAACAGGGAGATATGTGGTTTTATCAGTATATATAACATGGAATCTGACCCATACTGGGGGGCTTCTTTGAGGAAGTGATGCTTCAGTTGAGTGAGCCAAGAATGAAGTGGGATGTAAAAGGGTTTCAAGCAAAGAGGAAAAGTCCCTTTGCAATGGCCCTGAGGTGGAAGGGAGCTTGGTATGTTGAAAGGAAGAGAAGGAAGGCCAGGTGGCTAGAACAGGAAAAGCAAGGAGAGAAGTGGCACAAAATGAAATCAGAAAGATGACCACATAGGGCCTCATAGGCCTGTTAAGACTTTTGGTCTTTATCCCAAGAATATTGGGGAGCCATTGAAGGGGTTTCAGCAAGGGGTTACCGGGTTAGATTTGCTCTCCCCTTGGCTAATAGTTCCATTCATCTGAAACAGCTACCATGCCCCACCCCAGAATATCCTTGAGGCCCAGACAAAATATTGTTTACCGGTGGATAAATTTGTGTGGGTTTTTTTTCTAATCATTTTATTGCTGTGGTAGAATATGTAACACAAAATTTGCCACTTTAACTGTTTTTCAGTGTGCAATTCAGTGGCTTTAATTACATTCACAATATTGTGCAACCATTACCACTATCTTTCCCCCACTTTTTTGTGTGGATGAACTTTTGCACTTACTAAACATTTAACAACTGTGTGTGGGATTGAACTGTATCATTGCAGCAGTCACTGTGTGTGAATTCCTAGAAAGTGGGCTGTGGGCTGTGAGGAACAGTTGACCAAGTCAGGGTCAGCTGGGGCCGGCCTGAGGAATGTCATACCCTGGCCAGCAGGTCCGCCAATCTGTCAGCTGTCACCAGTCAGGTCATTTGGTATGCTTTACTTAAGAGGAAGAATATAGCCTCTGAACTGGAATGGGGACGAGACCAGAGTTAATTGATGTTTGATGTCTTTCAGGATCTTAGGAAAACGTTCTGACCTAGTTGATCTACCAGAGAATGCCAGAAGCAACGGGGATTTTGTCTGTGATTCTCAACCTGGGGCGAACAGTTCTTTGTGGATATACACAGTGATGTGCCCAGGATACGTGAAGCCCTAGGAGAGACACGGGGCATCCTCCTGGAGCATTCATTTGACTTGATGGGAAATAACTCACATGCTTTTATTTTCAAACAAATTGTACATGCATTATGAGACAGAAAGTGACATAATGAAGTTTAAGTGTAAAATATAAGATTTAAAGAAATTACACTTGCTGGTTTGGACCTTACTCTCAGATTTCCAGGAGTATTTGTCCCTTTCCTCAGCTGATAGTAGTATTTTGGTATAGCATAGTGATTAGGAATAGACTCCCAAGCCAAAGACCCAGAGTCAAACTATCGCTCTGACATTTCTTAGCTGTGTCACCTTGGACAAATTATACAACCTAGCTGAGTCTCGGTTTCCTAGTCTGTTAAACAAGAAAAGTGATTGTACCTAGTTATGTGTTAAATATTTATAAAATGCTTAGCACACACCACGTTTGCACTAGGAGCTCTTTTTTAAATTTTATCTTTATTGTTGAAAGTATTACAGACGTCCCTTTCCCCCCCCCCATGAACCTCCTTTATGGGTATGAGTAATAGTATGAGATGGTAATGTTTTAGACCTTGGGCTCTCTTTTCAAAGTCTTTAAACTGAAAATACTAGCAGTGCTCTCTGCTGATTGTAAGATAGTCAAACAATATAGAACTCAATATAAGAAATCATGGAAGTTCCCACTTCCCCTAAATTCCATGACCAGACCAGAGGTAAACACAAATAACTGTTGCTGAGGATCCTTCCTTCCAAACATTTTTTTTTAATTCAACATTTATTGAGCACAGTGTACTTTAGACCCTGTTACATTTTCCTCCTCATTCTTCTGCTGTGTTTTAGGGCATTTTGGTTGTGATGCTGATCATAGCCTTCTTCCAGAAACTTGTGATGGGTGGCATTGCTGAGAATAAATGAAAAACTGGGCTCCAGACCCAAAGCTGTGAGCTACTCTGTCCACAACCTCCCTCTAGGAAAATCACTTCGACAAAGGATCTTTTATGGAGAGTCTGATGAGCCTGAGACACTGGGGAGCTTCAGGAAAAATGGTCTTGACATTTTGTTGTTGTTGTTCTCTTTTAACTTCAGGCTTCCATCTTAATTTTGTGATTTCATACTTAAGGTGTGAAAGGAGGATGGTTGAAGGTTGAAGGCTGATAGAAGCTGCTAGTTCTTCCACTTCATTTCTCATTATTTCCCTCTTTCTTCAGTCTTGGACAGGACTACTCTGCTGTTTACTTTGTGGATTGTGGTAGTGAAGGAACCCAATGGACTTGCTCAGAATCCGCAATGAACTGTGGTACCAACTCTTCCCACTTTTCAGGTACAACCATGAATCTTTGCATAAATAAGAAGATCAAATGAATAATAAATGTCCAACAGTAGCAGAAATGTCACTATAGCTGTGATCTGTCTGATCACTGAATGCATGTCACCTTGGATAGCTTTCTGAGACTTCTCTGGGTGTACTGTCTTCTCTGGCCATCCTATCACACTCAGTATTAAATTGCCATCTTTCAAGGACCTCACCACCTTTTTAAAATATATATTTTATTGATTTTAGAGAGGAAGGGAGAGGGAGAGAGAGATAGAAACATCAATGATGAAAGAGCATCATTGATCAGCTGCCTCCTGTAACCCCACACTGAGGATCAAGCCTGGGTATGTGCCCTGACCAGGAATCGAACCGTGACCTCCTGGTTCATAGGTCGATTGCTTAGCCACTGAGACACACTGGCTGGGCAGCACTTTTAATATTTGAGATGACTACCACCAGTTTCTGAACTGAACACTTGCGTAACCAATCTTTTAGTTGTCCCATCACATTATTTAGGTATTTCATGAACTCAGGGTCAGTTACTAGCAAGGTGAGTCACATTTCTGCATTTGAGCAAAGGTTCCAGATGGATATATGGGCTTTATGCCACACTAATATGCAATGCTGTCGATGCCAAATGAAAAGCACTCCCAGGAGTGCTGCCCAGCATGGCCAGGCCCACAGATGTGGCTCACGCCCACGGGAGATGGCAACCACAGGGCTCTGCAGCTGCTTCCTGCCACTGGTTTCAAGTGTCTAAACATAAAATTTAATACTTCTAGCATGCACATCTTAGCATATGTCAATTATGCCTCAATGAAATGGTCAAAAATTTGATAGGAAAAATCAATATAATCTAGGATTTTACTAATACAGGGCAGTGGCATGCTGGAACTGGCTTGTCCAGCTTGTGAAAGCTGATAGTTAAATTTTGAGCAAGCCAGTTGTTAACTACAGCCATCATTAAAACATAATTTATGCACTCTTACAATTAAACTAATTATATATTTTTAAAAGTAATAACTACTTGCCCTGGCCAGGTGGTTCAGTTGGTTGGAACGTCATTCCATACACCAAAAGGTTGCAGGTTCCATCCCTGGTCGGGCCACCTACAGGAGGCAACGGATTGATGTTTCTCTTTCACATTGATGATTATCTCTCTCTCTTCCCCTTTCTCTCTCTCTCAAATTAATTGGGGGAGAAAAACCACACATCCTTGAGTGAGAATTAAAAAGGAAAAAATGTTTTAATATATTTTATTGATTTTTTTACAGAGAGGAAGGGAGAGGGAGAGGGATAGAGAGTTAGAAATATCGATGAGAGATAAACATCGATCAGCTGCCTCCTGCTCACTCTCTCCTGGGGATGTGCCCGCAACCAAGGTACATGCCCTTGACCGGAATCGAACCTGGGACCCTTCAGTCTATAGGCCAACACTCTATCCACTGAGCCTAACTGGTTAGGGCAGGAAATTTTTAAAAAATAATAAATACTCAAGATGCATTGTAACTATAATTTACTAGTATCTATGTGAGGTTATTCACATCTACTATGTCTGTATGGTAGAAATATATATAATGGTGTGCTGCTGCCCCTCTCTTTCCAACTCCAGATTCAGTGATCCTACCTTGGAGGTTTGAAATTGGCCATGATGGGAGTATTTAGACCAGTGGTTCTCAACCTCGGCTGCACATTAGAATCACCTGGGAATCTTTTTAAAATCCTGATTTCTGGGCCTCATCCTCCGGAAATTCTGTTTCTTTGTTACTAATGTTGTGGCCCCACCCCATAACAAAGAAACAGAATTTCCGGAGGATGGGGCCCAGAAATCAGGATTTTAAAAAGATTCCCAGGTGATTCTAATGTGCAGCCAAGGTTGAGAACCACTGATTTATACCATGAAAATTGGCAAACACTACAAATCAGGGTGTGTTTTTTTTCCCCGCTCAGAGAACTAATTGGTAAATATTTACCAGCACTGTACTATTTAGGAATAACCACAAGGAGAATAAAAAAATAGGTATACCTTTTAAATCAACAATAGAGAATTTAGCCTATCCAATATAAAGCACTAAAGGAGAAAAAAAAAAGGTATATGATAAATAGAAAACTTAATGGATGCCTGGTTAATCATGCCAATTAAATCTAAATGTTTATATGGCCCTAGCTGGTTTGGCTCAGTGGATAGAGTGTCAGCCTGTGGACTGAAGGGTCCCAGGTTCGATTCCAGTCAGGGCCACGTGCCTGGGTTGCAGGCTTGATCCCCAGTAGGGAACGTGCAGGAGGCAGCCAATCAATGATTCTCTCTCATCATTGATGTTTCTATTTCTCTTTCCTTCTCCCTTCCCCTCTGAAATCAATAAAGATATATTTAAAAAAAAGAACTTTAAAAAAATAAATAAAGGTTTATATGGTTCCTCCTGTTACCCTATTAAAGTCACAGGAAAGAACTAAAACTATGATAAGCCCATAGGTCAAAGAGAATAGTAGCAGAGGAAACATATAAAATGTCAACTACATTTTGGAAGATGGAAAGAGAATGAATTAGTAATAATTGATTTAGGTTTCAGCTGCCTCTGTTCTGCTATATCCTCCAGAGAAATAAGGCCACAAGAAGAAGAAGCAGTAGATTCATTTTGAACAATGGCTGTAGAAAGCCTCGGAAGTTGGAAGCTGGAAGCATTAAATACCTCTCAAGGTGGGAGTGGAAGTTAGAGCTAAGCACAGAAGAATTAACTGACAGTTTGTGTAAAGAAATAGTTCCCACTCCCAAAATTTATCTAGAAATTAAATGCAATGCCATCAGGACTTTTTGAGAAATTGGACAAACTTATTCTTGTTAGAGTAACTAAATTAATTTTGGAAATGAAGAGCAATGGGAGGGGGGGAACTAGCTCAACCAGAGTTTATGATATAATATGAAGCCATAGTCATAAAGCAAGAATGATATGCTCCAGGAATAGATATAAACCAGAGAAACAGAATAGAGAGCTCAGAAATAGACCTATGGGAATTTGATATAAGATGAAGATAACACTTTAAGTCAACCTGGAGAGGACGAATTATTCAGTAGATGATGCCAGGGAAACTGTCTCACTATTTGGAGAAAAATAAAGTATGATTCCTATTACCAACTATACACTAATCTGCACTCCAGAGTATGTGAAAGATAAAAGACCACACAGCTTTAGCAGGTTTTGCTCAGTGGTTAGAGCATTGGCCTGCAGGCTGAAGGGTCCCTGGTTCGATTCCGGTCAAGGGCACATGCCCAGATTGCTCCATCCCCAGTGGGGGCATGCAGGAGGGGCCCCGATCAATGATTCTCTCTCATCAATGATGTTTCTATTCTCCTTCTCCCTTCCTCTCTGAAGTTAGTAAATATATATATTTTAAAAAGACCACACAAAAGAAGGGGAAGTCAACTAGAGAAATGGGCAAAGGCTATCAATAGGTAATTCACAGCCCTAATTTGGCGCAGTGGATAGAGCATCGGCCTGTGGACTGAAGGGTCCCAGGTTCGATTCCAGTCAAGGGCAATCGATGTCTCTCTCTCTCTCTCTCTCTCTCTCTCTGTCTCTCTTTCTCCCTGCCTCTCTCTCTAAAGTCAGTGGGAGCATAATGCATAATCCTCTTACATTATTAAATAGTGCAAACTGGTGCAGATGTCCTAGAAAGAAGTTTGGCAGAATTGGTGGCATCAAGGATGCAAAGACCCAACAACCAGCAATCCCAACCTGGGGTATGTACTCCAGAGAGTTCTCAGGTCCATAAGGGATAATGTTCACTGCATCTTTGTTGTGGAAATTAGGAGTTGAGGGCATCCTAGGCATCTCTCACAGGTGGAATATTTGGGTGGATCCTGTATAGTGCTCCTCAGCAGTAGAACCTATGAGCTAGATTTTTACATGCAGCATCATATAATAGGTCATAAAAATAGAGTGTTGAATTAAAAAAGAAACAGGAAAAGATCCTTGGACCAATTATGAATTTAAAATATAGGCTGGAAATAGCCGTATATATTTACAAGAATACATATATATCCAAGGGTACATTTCAAACATGTAACAGTGGGTGTTTATGAAGGAGGGAAGGAGAATGTAGACCAAGACTAAGGGAGGGGTTAAATGAAGTGAAGGGCCTTACACAGACCAAGTATGCTATGACTGAGGAATCTGATGAACTCAGTTCTCAGCAAGCAAGGCATCCCCAGCCCCCCGCCTTTATTCAGCAAAAATCTCAATGGAATTTCTTGGGGACTTTACAACAAAGCTGTAAAGTTTTTCTGGAAGTATAAATAATGAAGAGAAGATCAGAAAACTTTGAAAAAGAAGAGCATTTAGGGATGACTTGGCCTTCCAGATAATAGAATGTATAAATAATTCAGCAGTCACTAGAACAGTATGTCACTGGCACATGAATAGACAAAAGAATCAATAGAATAGAAAAGGGCAGAAATAGACCCAAGAACTTAGCAAAAGCTACTAGATGATAAGAGTGGCATTTTGATCAGTGATGGATTTTATAACAGGATATTTGAAAATTTGACTCATGATATTTGTGGAAGGAAGAAAATACATACAGCAAGTAAGATCTTTTGAGAGTAAAGAGACTTAGGGTTTGAATGCCAGTTTTGACACTGATTAGTTATGTAATTGCGGGCAAGATACTTAACCTTCCTAAGCCTCATTTCTCCCATATTTATAAACAAGGCAGTAAAAGTGCCTACTTTGTTGTAAGGACTAAAAGAGGTAATGGATGCTAAAAAGTAAGAACATGGTACCTATTACACAAACTGCGCCCCATAAATATTAGCTATTATTATTTCTACCCTAAATCACATACAAAGTAATGTGTAAAATAAAACCATAAATGTTCCAGAAAGAAAATAAATAAATATTATTATAATCTTGGGGAGCAGAAGGAATTTTTTTTAAAAATATATTTTATTGATTTTTTACAGAGAGGAAGAGAGAGGGATAGAGAGTTGGAAACATCGATGAGAGAGAAACATCGATCAGCTGCCTCCTGCACACCCCCTACTGGGATGTGCCCGCAACCAAGGTACATGCCCTTGACCGGAGTCGAACCTGGGTCCTCAGTCCGTAGGCCGACGCTCTATCCACTGAGCCAAATCAGTTACGGCATGGATATTCTAAATATGACCTTAAGGTAGAAAACATGAAGAAAAACAAAACAGTTCTGATTGAAAAAAACAACAAAAAATTTCTTTATGCCAAATCCCACGACAAAGTTAAAATGCCAATGGCAAACTGGGGAAAATATTTGTAATATATGCATAGACAAACAATTAATATCTCTTACTAATCAACAAGGAAGGGATAAATACAGCAATAGAAAAATGCACCAAGCCCTAGCTGGTTTGGCTTAGTGAATAGAGCATTGGCCTGTGGACTGAAGGGTCCCAGGTTCGATTCCAGTCAAGGGCATATTCCCAGGTTGTGGGCTTGATCCTCAGTAGGGGTAATGCAGGAGGCAGCCGATCAATGATTCTCTCTTATCATCAATGTTTCTATTTCTCTCTTCCTCTGCCTTCCTCTCTCTAAAATCAATCAATAAAAATATTTTTTTTTTAAAAAAAGAACATTACCAAACAAACAAACAAAAAGTGATTACAAATTCATAGAGGGGCTATGAAGTCCCATTCGTCATATATCAAATTAGCACAATAGACTTTTATAATGTTTATTTAATATAATATGATATTCCTTTTGTGTGTGGCTTATTTCACTTAGCATAATGTTTTCAAGGGTTACCCATGTTGTAGCATGTATCAGAATTTCACTTTTTATGGTTGAATGAAATTCCATTGAATTTCATTAACCTTCCTAAGCCTCTTAGGAGAGGCCACTTTTTAAAAAAACATATATTTTATTGATTTTTTATAGAGAGGAAGGGAGAGGGATAGAGAATTAGAAACATTGATGAGAAAGAAGCATCGATCAGCTGCCTCCTGCACACCCCTTACTGGGGATGTGCCCGCAACCAAGGTACATGCCCTTGACCGGAATCGAACCCCAGACTCTTCTGTCCCCAGGCCGACGCTCTATCCAGTGAGCCAAACCGGCTAGGGCTAGATCACTTTTTTTTTTAATCTTCACCCTAAGATATGTTTTTAATGCTTTTATTTCTCTTCCTTCCTTCCTTCCTTCCTACCTTCCTTCCTTCCTTCCTCTCTCTCTCTCTCTGTTTCTTTCTTTCTTTCTTTCTTTCTTTCTTTCTTTCTTTCTTTCTTTCTTTCTTTCTTTCTTTCTTTTCTTTTCTTTCTTTCTTTCTTTCGAGAAACATTGATATGAGAAAGAAACATTGATCGGTTTCCTCCTGAACATGCCCTGACTGGGGTTGGAACCCACAACCTTTTTGGTGTATGGGACAACACTCCAACCAACTGAGCCACCCAGCCAGAGCTGTACCACATTTTTTAATCCATTAATCCATTTTTATTTTTAAATATATTTTTATTGATTTCAGAGAAGGGAGAGGGAGAGAGATAGAAACATCAATGATGAGAGAGAATCATTGATTAGCTGCCTCCTGCAGGCCCCCTACTGGGGATCAAGTCTGCAACCAGGGCATGTGCCCTTGACCCAAATCGAACCCTGGGCTCCTCAGTCCGCAGGCTGATGCTCTATCCACTGAGCCAAACCAGCTTGGGCTATTCATTAATCTTCTGATGAACATTTGGGTTGTTTCCAACTTTTGGCTATTGTGAATAATGCTGCTATGCCTATCTGAGTACCTGCTTTCACTATTTTGGAGTGTATACCTAGGAGTGGAATTGTCAGATCATTGCTAATTCTATGCTTAACTTTCTTTTTAAATGTGTTTATTTTATTTATTTATTTATTTATTTATTTATTTATTTATTTATTTCAGAGAGAGGGGAAGGGAGATGGAGAGAGAGAGAAACATCGATTGGCTGCCTCCCACATGCACCCTGACCAGGAGATTGAGCCCGCAACCTGGGCATGTACCCTGACCAGGAATTCAACTGGCCACCTTTTGGTGCATGGGATGATGTTCAACCAACTGAGCCACACGGGCCAGGGCTATGTTTAACTTTTTGAGGACCTGCTAAACTGTACTTTTTTAAAAAAAGTCAGATTTATTAAGGAATAGGTGCACAGTTATATGACTTTTCTCCAACATATGCAGTCACAGAAATACCATCACAATGAAGATACCACCCCAAAAAGTCCCCACATGCTCTTCTGTAGTCTGTTCCAAACTCTTACCCCTTGCCCCTCCCAACTGCTGATCTGATTTCTGTTCCTACACTATTGACTTTTCCAGAATGTCCAACAATGGAATCATTGGAGCCTGGCTTCTTTCATTCAGCACAATTTATCTAAGATTCATCCATGTCAGTGTATCAATAATTTGCTCCTTGTTATTGCTGAATAGTATTTCACTGTATGGCTATACCATATGTCTTTATCTATGCACCAGTTGAAGAACACTTGGTTTGTTTTCAGCTTTTGACAATTATAAATTATGCCAATATAGGCATTTGCATATAGGTCTTTGTGCAGAGATATATTTTTGTTCATCTGTAAGGACTCCATACCTAGGAGTGGGATATTTGCCTCATGTGATAAATGTATGTTTAACTATTCTAAACTGCCCATTTATTTTCCAAAGCAGCTGTACCATTTTTTCATTCCCACTGGCATGCATGAGAGTTCATTCCAGTTGTTCTGTATCCTCTACAACATTTGATATGGTCAATTTGTTTATTTTTATTTTAGTCATTATAATAGGTATGTGGTGTGATATCTTATTATAATTTTTCATGTACCTAATGGCTAATGATGTTGAACTTTCCCCCCATATGCTTACTTACTATCTTTTCCTCTTCCCTGGTGAAGTGTCTGTTCAAATCTTTTTGCCCTTTTTTAATTGGGCTGTTTTTATATTACTGAGTGTGAGTTCTTTATATATTCTGGATACAAATCTTTTATCAGATGTGTGTTTTGCAGTATATTCTTCCAATCTGTGCCTTATATTTTCATTTTCTTAACAGTGTCTTTTCAAGAAAAGAAATTTTTATTTTTTTTGAAGGATAAAAAGAACCTTTATTTTTAAGGACGGAAATGATTATTTGAAAATTTAAACAGCTAGATTATACAAGAAATTGCTTGAAAATTCGTCTTCAAAGAGTTGGATTCCATTATACATGCTTTGTTCATTCTTTAGACCTCTAACTTCAGACTGAAGTGGAGCAGGAATACAGCTTACACTTTCCCTCAAATCATTCTTGGGCCCCAGAGAAGGTCCTGGGGACCTGGACCTTTGAGTGGACAAGCAAAGCACTGTTACCAGCACCTAGAAAGACAAGGCTGTGGTCGATAAAAATGCCAACTCGGTATCCCCGCCGCCATCATTTTTATTTTAATGAGTCTAATTTATCAGTTTTTTCTTTTGTGGTTCATGCTGTATGTGTCTTCTCTATGAAATTTTTGTCTAACTCACAAATATTTTCTCCTCTATTTTATTCTAGAAGGCTTATAGTTTTAGGTTTATATTTAGGTCTATGATTCATTTCATGCTCATTTTTTGTACTTTTTTTTTTTTGGCATATTGATGTCCAGTTGTTCCAGTGCCATTTGTTGAAATGAACTTGTTCTTAACTGACATTGTATTATATGAAATAGTTCTTTGTACCAAAGCCTGATGAGGCATGAAATATACAGGTGTCATACTTGTAGTATTCTTTATAGTTTACAAACTACTTGTCATTATATAACCTCATTTGACCCACAATCAACCGTATGACGTAGGAATAAAAATGTTATTCCTCTCATTTTACAGATGAAGAAGCCAAGATAAGCTAGCACATGGCCAAGAGGACAAAGCTTTTAGTACTATTGTCAACACATTCATTATTGAACTTTAATAATCCTTGAGTAGCCTTTTCCAAGATCCAAGTTATTGCCATAAATCTGTCCAGTACTCAGGATCAAGTCAGTATTTACTACTTAATTTTGAGCTTACTGATCCTTGAAAACTGGAAAGGCTAAGAGATTTGGTGCAACTGGGATCCAAGAGCACGGTTATTTGGACTAACCATGAGAAGTGGTCACATGTCTCAACTCTGCTATGTGAACTGGCCATGGTCCTGCAAACTTTATTCTGTAAAAATGTAATTAGAAATCTTTTCTTTGGAATATTCTTGAGCTTCAACAAGAAAAAACTCTGTTACCAAATAGTCCAAATATCAAAGCAATAAACTGATTTGGTTTATGTTTTTGGTTATTTCTTCAGCCCACTTGCCACTCCCCTTTCTGTGGGAAGCACACCCACATATCACATCATTGGAGTGGTTTTGCTACCATCTGACTGCCTTCCTGGCCATGGCTCTCTGTAGCTGAGGTGAACATGTTGCCCAGGGTGATGATTACAGTTGTTTCTTTGGAGGACTTAGGATTGGACAGAAACATAATCAATCTGCAGTTGACTGGTGTTTAGACATGTAAATTGGGAGTTATACAGCAGTCATATTCTGCCTGTAAAGCAGATTAGAGGGGGTGGGGGCGGGGAGTGGATCTGAAGAAAGAAAAGGAACGAAGCAGGGAGGGAGAAGTAGAGACTCAAGACTGCTTCACTGTTCTTGGTTCCAGATCTTTTCAGTGGCCTTGCTTCATACCTGGCCTTTGGTGCTGAGAAAGCAGTTCTCTATCCTTTAAAAATTATCCTCTCTCCCTTTTTAAGCTAGCTCAAATGGGTTTCTGTTACTTAGAACCAGAGTCCTAACTAGTACATTAGAAGTAAATTGACTTATCGTAGAGTAGAAAGACATGGCCTCGAACTGCCTTACAGGGATTTAAAAAGAGCTGACATTTTGGTGCTATAACTGGGAGACAAAAATTCCTCCCCTTTGTAAAATAAATTGCATGAAAGGTGTAGGCCAGCTGAGTGAACATCAACTTGTACAATGAGAACAAGGGAGAGTATTATCCAGGTTAAACTATCATTTGTTTCCAGCTGGGAAGGAGCAAGGAGGAGGAGGATGAAGAAAAGAAACTTGGATGAAAGGGAAGCCAGTGGAGGAAGAAAGGATAAGTCTGACATGGATGGGTGCCCAGAAAAATTTTGTACACTCACATTTGGAGGCTCCTTTACCTTTGAATTAAAAAACATACTGATCAGCTGCCAAGTATTATTTTGTTAATTAGATTTTCTCCATGAAATTAGTCTTCTGACACATTTCCAACCATTTCTCTGAAGCAGACCCTCTGAAATTCTGACTCTCTCTTTTCAAGCAAGATTAAATGTTACGGCCTTGCGTTCTCCTCCTCACCCAGAGCCTCAAGTTTCTTTGCCTTGTTCCTGCCTTTGTCATTCGCTGTGAAGAGCAGAATGCGTGGCGCACAGAGGCCGGTGGGACAATGGGGCTGATTCATGCTTTGGGAAGACAGGGAATTGTCTCAGAGCAAACACTGACCCGCCTTTTTGCTGGGGGCACTACAATGTTTAGCTGACAGCAGCTTGTTTGGATTTGTCCAACCAGTGGATAAGCATCTAAATGGCAGGGGCAGTATGGGGTTCCTAAGGCCCCTGGGGGCACTTAAAACAATCTTGGAAGATGCTGGCAGAGTTTGTGCTCTCTATAAACAAACACAGAGAGGTTATTCAAACAGCTGCTAATTTAATTAAGAAGCCTCATTTTAAGGTCCCAGAACGAGCATTTCTTTTTATGTTAGGATTATCTCTGAGTTTGATATTTGCATCTACTCCTGGTAGCTTAGCTGAGATGTCAGATACTGAGCTTACATTTGGATGGCTGTTTTGGCTTTGCCTTCAAGAAAGAATTTACCTTTAGAGGAGACTAAATCTGATAAAAATAAATTTGATGGGTAATTTAGGACTATTTATACACATTTTTATTGGTATCATATTTATATACTATTTTGCGATCTTTTAAACTGAGCACTATAATATGAAAACATTAACTTGTCAACAAATTTTGATGTACATGATCACTTTTAATGGACGTGTTGTGCGTAACTGTATGAATGAACCATCACTTAACTAGTCCCTTGTTTTTAGACATATAGGTTGTTTGCAAGCTGTAAGCCATGCTTCAGTAAAAATTATTGCAGCTAAATCTTTGCACATTTCCTTATTTCTCCAGGAAAAAAATCATGGGTTTTGATTGCTGGGTCAGAAGAGATGCATGTTTTTAATGTTTTTGACTCAGACTGAGAAACTGCCCTCCAAAGTACAATTTATACTTCCTGTAGGTATGAAAGTGCTGTCCTTCTCACACACCTAGGCTCTTTGGTCAAAACTTAATTTTGTTGTTGTTGTTTTTTAGTTAATTTTCTTGGTTTCCCCAGGTAAGTAATCATATAATCTACAAATAATGACTTTTAGTTTTTATTTCATTTACCAGATAGTCAAAAGTTGCAAGAATTTATAATATTTCATTGTTGGTGAGAATATGGATAAATGGATGTTCTCAAATCCTATGATTGTAAATTGGTAGGTAAATTTGAAGGATAATCTGAGAGCATCTGTGACAAGTTTTAAATTGCAAACCCTTTGACCTAGCTATTTCAACTCTAAAAGAAAGGTATTCATTAAAGTACTTCATTTATGCCGAACCGGTTTGGCTCAGTGGATAGAGCGTCCGCCTGCGGACTGAAGGGTCCCAGGTTCGATTCCGGTCAAGGGCATGTACCTTGGTTGCGGGCACATACCCAGTAGGGAGTGTGCAGGAGGCAGCTGATCGATCTCTCTCATTGATGTTTCTAACTCTCTATCCCTCTCCCTTCTTCTCTGTGAAAAATCAATAAAATATATTTTAAAAAGTACTTTGTTTATAATAGCAAAAAATTTTAAAATAACTTAATTCATCAGTAGGGTATAGTTAAGTAAGTTATGGCACATTTCTGCTATGAAATACTGTGCGGCCATTAAAGAGAATAAAATAGATCTCTAGTACCAACCTGGAAATCAGTCCATGCTATTTTGTTAATTTTAGAAAATATTTTGCAGGATAATAATATATTATGATCCTAATTTTATTTTTCAAAATCCAAGTATATACACTCAGAAATATATATACCTGAATATACATAGAGAAGTTTTGTTGAAGGTGCTTACCTCTGAGTCAGGGTCTTCCCATGCACAAAGAGGTCTCCGGTTCAATTCCAGTCAGGACACATGCGTGGGTTGTGGGCTCAATCCCCAGTGGGGAGTGTGCAGAAGGCAGCAGATCCATGTTTCTTTCTCTCTCCCTCTACCTTCCTCTCTCTCTCTCTCAAATCAGTAAAAACATATTAAAAAAGAAAAAGGAAATAAACGACTGAATATACCCAACAACCTAGATCAATCTCCAGATGATTACGCTGAGTAAAAAAAGCCAATCTCCAAAGGACTGGCTTACATACTATTTGATTCCATTTAAATAACATTCTTAAATTGACAAAATTCTAGAGAGTGAAGAACAGATTAGTGGTTGTCAGGGGTTAAGGGGCTGGGGTGGGAGGGAAGTAGATGTGACTGGTTATGGAAGGGCAAGGTGAGGGGTCCTGTTGATTGAAATGTTTTGTATGTTAATTGTGTCAATGTCAATATCCTAGTTAGGATATTGTATTATAGTTTTACAAGATGTTACTATTGGGGTAGAGTATAAGGGTATAAAGAATCTTTCTATTATTTCTTATATCAATCTATAATTATGTCAAAATAAAAAGTTCAATTCAAAAATAAAAAAGACTGTCCCATCCAAAATACCTATAGAGGCCCTTTGAAAGACAAATACAATGAAATTTTTTTAAAATATATTTTTTATTGTTGATAGTATTACAGATATCTCCCATTCCCCCTCCCCCAATGAGATACTTATCAACCATTAAAAGATGGTGCTTTTGAAGATTATTTAATGACATGGGAAATTTTTGACTTTTAACCTTCAGTTAAAAACTATTAAGATTTAGGCCCTGGCCAGGTAGCACAGTTGGTTAGGATATGATTTCCAGTCAGACACATACAAGAAGCAACCAATGAATGCATAAATAAGTGGAACAACAAATCGATGTTTCTCTCTCTCTCCCTTTGTCTCTCTCTAAAATCAATAAATAGATATTAAAACGGCAAAAACAGTAAAACGGGAGTTTTGTTTTTGTTTGTTTGCTTTAAAAAAACGTATGTGGCATTTTGTACAATATTTTGTTTGGAAAACAGCTTTTGAAAAAAAAAGGAAAGTATGAAAACCATGATTTAGGGTATGTTTTATATAACTTAGCATTAGTGGTTTTCTGGACCATCATTTGGAGAGCTGGAATTCAGTCCTTCCTTTCTCTGTACAGTCAATAGTGGAAGGAGGGACAGTAGAAATAGCAACTGGGAGGGGAAAGGAGTGTGCTATTGAAGGGAATAGAGAAAGTTCTCTTTGGAAAAAGGTTATTGGTTTATGGTCTTACACAAAGACAATATAGGCAGCTCCATAGCAAACAGGACAGACTAGCCTCAAGGTTATCAAAACCTTCCAGTCCAAATGATCTTCTCAGTCTTACAGCCCCCGCCACAAACCTCCATCTACCTCCACCCTCTCTCATACACTCTTTTTCAGCTACTATACTGGAGCCATTTCTTGTTCCCAGAATATGCCTTCCACATTTTTAACTTCATACCTTTGCTCAAACCATTCTTTCTATCTGCATTGCCTTCCCCCAGACCTGTACTATCCAATCTGGTACACACTAGTCACATGGGTTATTAAACACTTGAAATATGGTTAGTGTGAATTTGGATACACTATAAGTGTAAAATGTATACATTGGATTTTAAAAGAGTATAAAGAAAATTTCACCCTTCTCCTTTTTAAAATGTGGCTACTACAAAATTTTAAATTATAGTACATTCATGTTTCATAATATATGTCTATTGGACAGTGGTGCCCTATACTATGAAACATAGTTTTACTGTTATGTATTGACCTCAAGGACATGTTAACTCATCATTTGTGAATCCATAAAAAAATTTTTTTTATTGATTTCAGAGAGGAAGGGAGAGGGAAAGAGATTGAAACATCAAGGATTAGAGAGAATCATTGACCGGCTGCCTCCTACATGCTCCCTACTGGGGACCAAGCCTACAACCCAGGCATGTGCCCTTGGCTGGAATCGAACCCTGGACCCTTCAGTCCGCAGGCCAATGCTCTATCCGCAGAGCCACACCGGCTAGGGTGAAAAGTTTTAATCAGAATTACACTAACTTCAGTGAATTTTTAGGGAAATATATTTATTAGCAGTTATACCACTTCCAATTTTCATTTTTATTTTAACTAAATTATTCTCATTGAGATTGATTTTCTTCCTGTAATAATTTTACAAAGGAAATTTGAAATATTTATCATGTTTTCTTAAGTCTCTTTTTTATGGTTTCTGTTACTGTGAAAGCCTTTTGTGGTCATGATTTTGACTACATGAAATTTTCCTGGGTTACGTTTTGCAGATAAAACATTTTACTGTGTGAAATTTTAGCTGTTGACACTTATATGCGGTGCAAATCAGTTATAATAGTAATATTAATTTTAATTGGATAAAAGACCAATTGTTTATATTAATTTTGTTGTTGTTAATCCTCACTAGAGGATATTTTTTTCCATTGATTTTCTTTTTTTAAAATATATTTTTATTGATTTCAGAGAGAAAGGGAGAGGGAAAGAGATAGAAACATCAATGATGAGAGAGAATCATTGGGCTGCCTCTGCACGCCCTCCACTGGGGATCCAGCTGCAACCGGGACATGTGCCCTCGACAGGAACCAAACCCGGGACCCTTCAGTCTGCAGGCCGAGCTCTATTCATTGAGCCAAACCGGCCAGGGCTCTTTTTTAAAAAAAATTTTCTTTATTCATTAAGGTATTACATATGTGTCCTTATCCATTGATTTTCAGAGAGAGTGGGAAGGGGAGAGGGAGACACACACACACACATAGACTGGTTGCCTCCTGCACCAAAACCCAGGTACGTACCCTTGACTGGGAATCAAACTCGCCACCCTTTGGGCTGCAGGACCTTCGTTCTAACCACTAAGCAACACCAGCCAGGGCTATATTAACCTTTTAATTTATCCATAAGAAAATTGTGGGCCAATCTCAAATAATCCAGGATAGTCCTATTATCCAAGATTGCTTAATTGTATTGCTTGTCCAATTTCCCCATGACTTTGTATCACTCAATGTCTTTGATGAGGCAAAGATCAAATATCCTTAAGAAATTATTGTTATCCTTTTAGGTGTAATTATGGTGCTGTGATTGTTTTTAAAGTTTTTTAAGGAGCGGTATATACTAAACTGTTAATGAGTGAAATAATGTGATATCTGGCATGTGCTTCAAAATAAGAAGGGGAGACCTGGCTGGTGTGGCTCAGTTGGTTGGGCATTGTTCTGTGAACCAAAAGGTTCCCAGTTCAATTCCCGGTCGGGGCACATGCCTGGGTTGGGGTTTGATTCCCAGTTGCGGGTATGCAGGAGGCAGCCAATTGATGTTTCTCTATCACATTGATGTTTCTATCATCCTCTCCCTTCCTCTCTCTCTAAAAATCAATTAAGTAATCTTTTAAAAAATAATGAGGGGGAAATGAGTGGGAATATAGATTAAAAAAGTTAGGCACGAGTTTATAATTGTGAAATCTGATGATGGGTATATGAGGTTTTATTATTTAACTAGAGGCCCGGTGCACAAATCCGTGCATGGGTGGGGTCCTACAGCCTGGCCGGCGATTGGGGTCAATCAGGGCCAATCGGGGTCAGCTGGCTGAGGGACTGTGGGAGGTTGGCCTGCTGCGGGAGGTTGGTTGCAGGAGTTCACTGACCACCAGGTGGCAGCTCCTGGGTTGAGCTCCTGTGGTCAGTGCGCATCATAGCGACTGGTCAACCGGTTGTTCGGTCGCTTAGGCTTTTATATACATAGATTCTGCCTACTTTCTTATATACTTGAAATTTTCCATATTAAAAAGGTAAAACAATATAACTATTTGTTAAAAGTCCTTTCTTTTCTCCCTCCGTTCCTCCCTCCTTTCTTCCTTTGTTTCTTCTTTCTTTCCTTTCTTCTTTTCCTTCCTTCCTTCCTTCCTTCCTTCCTTCCTTCCTTCCTTCCTCCTCCTTTCCTTCCTCCCTCCCTTCCTTCCTTTATCCACAACTATAAAAATGAAATCCAAACTCCTTACTATGTTCTCAAGGCCCTGCATGATCTGATTCCTATCTGTCTCTCTGATCTTATCTCCTGCTTTTTTCTCTGCTGGGTTTTTCAGGGAGTAGAATATGAATGATGTCTCCTGGATCAGTCATGAGGCCTCCTTCCTCACTGTCATTTCACTCTATCTGCCTGGGCATTCTTTCATTTCCTGCCTCAGGGCCTTTGCACTTGCTGTTTCTTCATCTGGAATCCCTTGGCTACTCAAATATCAGCTTAAATTTCACTCATTCCTCAAAAATGTCCCTTACCACTAAGGTAGTCACTGTTTTTCTCCACCTCATTACTGTTTATTGCTTTTATAGCTTTGTCTCCTTTTCCCCCTGTCTTCTGCCAGAATATAAACTCCATGAGCTCAGGAATTCTGTTTGGTTCATTGTGCATACTCAGCATCCAGCACAGGGTCTGGTACTTAGAAGGCATTCAATAAATATACATTGAATGAATTAATTAAAATTTTAGTCATTTAAAAACTTTAGTCATTTTTAAAGGTCTGCTTTAAATCACTTCCTTCATAAAAACTTTAAGTCCATTAAGTAAGAGTTAATCTTTTACTTTATTAGATATACAGGCACAAAAGGGAAGAAAGTTTTACTCCTTTGTCTGTTCTACTGTAGTGAAATCTAGAATGAATTTGATACATCTATTTCTTTTTTTAAATATATTTTATTGATTTTTTTTTTACAGAGAGGAAGGGAGAGAGATAGAGAGTCAGAAATATCGATGAGAGAGAAACATCGATCAACTGCCTCCTGCACACTCCCCACTGGGGACGTGCCCACAACCAAGGTACATGCCCCCAACCGGAATCGAACCCGGGACCCTTCAGTCCGCAGGCCGACACTCTATCCACTGAGCCAAACCGGTCACGGCAATACATCTATTTTTAAAATATTTTTAAAATTGATTTTGGAGAGAAATGGAGAGGGAGAGAAAGAGAGAGAGAGAAACATCAATCATCAATCGGTTGCCTCCTGTACACGACCCAACCGGAGACTGAACCTGTAACCTGGGCATGTGCCCTCACCAGGAATCAGATCGGCCACCTTACAGTGCAGTGGACGATGCTCAACCTACTGAGCCACACTAGCCAGGGTTGATACATCTTTTGTATTGTTTCTTTAAGTTAGCACTTTAAAATTATTTCTCTCTCTATCTATATCTCTCTCTATATATACATACATATATATGTATATATATGTATGTATATATATATACATATATATGTATGTATATTTAATTTTTTAGATTACAAGCTGCTGCTTCTAAATATTGCTTCAAGTCCAGGCTGGGAGTTTCACCTCTATTCTTTTTTTTTAAAGTTTTTATTTATTTCCGAGAGAGGAAGGGATGGGGAGAGAGAGATAGAAACATCAATGATGAGAATCATTGATTGGCTGCCTCCTGCACAACCCCTACTGGGGGTTGAGGCCAAAACCCCAGCATGTGCCCTGACTGGGAATCAAACAGTGACATTCTGGTTCATAGGCAGATGCTCAACCACCGAGCCACATTGGCCAGGCTCACCTCTTTTAATACTCTTTGTTTCGATGGCCTCCCAATGTTTATGACACATAAGGATGTCATGATGCTGAGATGAAGAATGACTGATTTAGTTGGACTTGCCCTCATTTACATGTCCATGCTTTGGGAAAATGCAAGTACATAATCAATTAGCTAAAATCTCCTGGAGTGAGTCTCTTACCAGTTGGGTCATGGCCTTCTTTCAAATGATACATATAACTTGTAGGCCTGAGAGCTACCTTCTCACCATTTACTAATTGCTTTCTATCAAATATATACACACAACAATGTATTTGTCTATAAACAAGAGACAGTTTAATTATCAAAACAATATTTTAACATTTGTGTTCATTGTAAACAGATTTTAGCTCTGGAGCTACTTTTAGAAGACATTTTGTCCTTTCCCCAATAGCAATATTTTTGGAGTGTTTCTTCCAATCAGCTTATTTGCAGAACTGTTTAAACTAACACCAATTTTACTGCAACAATTAAACACAAATGTTTCCATTTTGGAAATGTTTACTTGAAAAATATAGATT